>NC_069499.1:156726674-156856674 GCF_027579735.1 Bombina bombina
GAGATCCCCTTGAATATAATTTACATTGCCCCATGACTCTGGGTATTGGGGTATTCTTGATCTTTGATTGACTGGTCAAATACTAGAGAGGCTTCTTCAATTTTACAGATGCCTTCCTCTGAGCTGAAGGGATAGACTGAATGGTAAATAGTCCCTCTGGCATAGATGCAAAGGATTGTTCTATTAATTGTTCTTTAGTTAAGTATCCTTCAGGTATTAGCCCAATTACATTATTCTGGAATCCAAAAGTGTAATATTATAGGGGAAGGCTTGTTTTCTCTGGCCACTTCTGCATAAGTTTTCTTGTTAGATTTCAAATTTAGGGGGCTAAGTGACACCCTATTTTCTGCCACAATTTTGGGGCTGGACCTTGGTTCATTTTTAGCCCCCTGTTCACTGGGCTGCTGAATAGAGTATAACTTTGTACTCTCTTTGATCAGCCAGTCCAATGAGCAGTGCTCATCAAAATCTCTAGCTAAATTAATTTTGATGTGCGCGGGCAATGCTTTGAAAAATAAATTTACAAGGAATTCTATAGGGCTTTGATTGGCACTACATTTTAAACCATATACAGCTACTTTTGCAGCGTTTTTAGTGCGATATTGCCCAAATTCTTTTTTGCACTGAATTTGTGTTTTACTCCAGGAATGAATATTCATATCCTTTAGTGAAGCAAAGAATTTGTGATGTTTACCCTCAAAAACCCAGGGCAGAAATTCAAATTTTGACTGCTCACTAGTAACATTCATTATGGATAAAGCATTTTCATAGTTCTGTAAGTGGTCAATTATAGAAGTGGTTCCGTTTTTGGAAAATGTAGGTACTGCATCCTTTAAGAAAGTAATTATTTTAGGGGTGTCATATACTTTATTAGACATATCTTTGGCTTTCCTAGGGACCTTATTTTTGAGGCTGGAGTGTCCCCTATCTGTCCTATATTTACTATGGGGAGACCCCCTATGTACATTAGTATTACATGGGCTATTTGGGTAGCTAGCTCCGCCCTCTGACTCACTACTAGAGCTTCCCTCCCCCTCCTCTAAGGTATAGCAGTTCCCTGAATTTATAACATGAGATGACAGTCTATTTGGGAAGTGTATTTCTGACCCAATAGGGGTCCTTTGTTTAAATTCTTCCCTAAAGTTCTGCAGTTCAATTCTGATGAATTCTTTAAGGGATTTAGAATTATTTGCAATGTCCTCATTGATAATAGAGGGGTTTTCATTATGCCGATACAGCCTTTTTAAACCACTTAACTCTCTTTGTGCGAGTTGCTTATGCAAATCTTCTATCTGGGCTACTAAACTCTGGTTATATTTTTGTATGGTGGCCATGTTTTGGGCAAACTCATCAATTTTATCCTGGACTCGTTCTGCCTCTTCCTCATCTAACCTTAAGGAATAATTTTCACCCCTCAGTTGCTGCAATTGTGAATTTTGTACTTCAATTATTGTACATTTCATCGTTCACATAGAGGAGCAGGCCCCAAGTTTTGAAAATGATTATTTTGTCACATTTACTTTTTAGGTTGGCTTAATTTTAACAGCCCTTGAAATATTTTGCTTTTGCCACACCATATATTATTTGCAATATTTTTGGCCTTAGTCTTCAGTATCTTAATGTAAGCGCCTAATTCCCCCTTAATACTTAATCTATTCTTAAGGTGTAGTCTTCAGTATCTTAATATAAGCGCCTAATTTCCCCTTAATACTTAATCTATTCTTAAGGTGAGTAATGGCTTCTGTTTTAAGCATTTCTGCCTGACTAACGGGAGATTTTGGGGAACATATTTCAATACTATGCATAGATTCAATTGATTCACTTCTAGTAACAGACATTATTATATTGGCTTAGCATTTGGTTAAATTAAAACACTAATACAATTTTGACCAATAAGAAAAAAAATGATTCAAAAATATTAATATTAATTTTGAAATATGAACAATTTTTTTTGTAATTTTTTTAACCCCTTGAGTGTTAACGATGGCTCTGAGCCTTAGCAGAGTTTCCCACTCTGGTGCTAACGACGGCTCAGAACCATCGCTAGCACTCTCCCACATTGAGGGAGATCTGGGGGCTCCCACCCACTCCTACCCCAGCGATTGGGCCTGCATAGTGACAGGCATCACCGGGGCCTCACATTTTGTGCAAAGACGTCACAAACAATGACGTCACCACCCAACTTTATTAGCAATTGACAATACAAAGTATAGGGAAAGGGGGCATGCTGCTTAGACGTCTGTATCTCAGGCATCTAAACAGCTACAGACCCCCAAGACCTAACCTTTTCAATGGTGTAAGTCTTGGGGATCTGAAAAAAAATCAAAAAGTTTAAAAAAATTCAAAAAATTTAAATAAAAAAAAAAACTTAAATCACCTTAGCACCCAGGTGGTAAAGTGCTTAGCACTCAAAGGGTTAACCGATTTTTTTTAAAAAATATATATTTTTTTTATAATCTCTGTTTACTACAAATATATTATATCAATGTGATAAATTTAATAATATTTACTGCAGTGCCTCCAAAGAATATGTCAGTATATAGCAGGGTTACAATACACTTTATTTAATAATTATTCTTTAAAATAACCTCCAAATAAAATGCATATACGAAACAATTAAAATCAATATGTAATTCCTAAATTCTTTAGATTAGTTAAAATTTATAAACACATTGAATTATATATATATAGAAACCAAATTATGAATCAAATTTTACACGCTTAAGCTGTTATAATATTCTTTACAAAAATCATAAAAGATATGGCCTTAAAATTAACTTTACTCACAATAATCACATTAGAATACCACAATAAAATACCAGAATCTTCTGTTATTAACCAATAACTCTAGTTCAATGCCCAATATGGATTACCAACTTACTATGCTTCATTAATAACTACCAGGGATTTAATCACAATAACCAGTTTATGTACAGTTCTGAAAGAGTTCACTATAATGACTGACTTATAAATCTGGAGTGTAAAACCCTGTCTAGTAAATAAATTATTTAGCAATAATGACTAGTTAAGACTACACAGGACTATGGTTATGAGCATAAAATACAAATTGTGCCCTTTTAAAATTACTAATTGCAATCTAGTTGTAGTTACCAAATACCTTTGATTTAAAATATTATATATATTTATTAATTGCGTATACTTTACAAAAATAACCAAATTAATGTTTCAGTTTTCTCCGATAAGTCCAATTTCACCTCATAAATTAAAAGAGGTAATTTTTGCAAGATGGACGAAAGTTAGGCCCAGGTTTGCTTTATAGAGACAGGATTCCAAGGCAACAGTTTGTTAGTCAAAATTCAGCAGCAAAGACCTTTTTTTTTCTCTTGCATGAGGCTATATCATGTGAAATAACCCCACCCCCTTTTATTCTAATCATTGGTGAAATTGGAAATGCCCCACAGAGTTTACCTATCTAAAAAAAATGTTTATCAAATACACTATTTCTTTGTAGTAATAAACCTGTCTGGTCATATATCTGTCCCATCTAAGATAATCCAGTGTGCATTCATAGACACCAGACATGAGTGTATTTCTAGTATCATACTAGTATTATTTTAAAATGCATTTAAAGTTGCATTCGCTTATTTTCCGAGATTAATACAAACACAGCATATTTCATATTCAGTACACCTCTTGCTGAGTGCACAAAAACATATAACACAATTTATGGGGCAACCACACATGTACTTGTCAGATGCCTGAAAAAAATAAAAGAATAGGTTATTCATTTTAAAATAGATTTGACATTTTAAATTGACTGTATAGCTACTTATTAAATCGAGCAAATATTTATCCAACATGCTACTGCTATGCACTGCTTCTTACGTCCACAAATACACATTTTTATACAATATTGAAAATTATACAAGTTGTAATTTTAAAATGAATTTCAGTTGCAATGCAAAACATGTGTTTTTGCTATCTAATCTTCACATAGACGTAACGTCTAGAATTTGTGGATTCAACACAGCAGGGGTAATCAACTCCTGCATATACTTAAGCTTCAACGGGAATCCAGTGAACAATTGTATAATTTAGCATATTGAGTGGGGAGGGGAAGAAAGGTTTGAGTTGAATCCTGATATATAATTAGCAAGGCATCTCATGCCTGAACATCAGATTTGCAATACACAGAATGTATCCAGCAAATTATATTAAGCATGCTCAAACTTAATAATTTGATAGATTGCATACTTACTTTATCTTATTATATAGATATGTATTATCCACTGACATTTACAAATACCCTGACATAAATATACATCTAGACATGCATATGTATGTATCTCAATGTTAAAGCTCTTTGCCTTTTTTTTCTAACACATCAGATCTTATATCTTTGTGGCCTTATAACTTTTTTGTGCAGTTTTTTTCTTCTTTCAATAATGTTTATTATATAGTGTTATTATGAGTGCAACTGTATTGTGTAATGTATTTTTATGTGATTTGTGACACCTTTTTGTTTTGCAAAACAGTTAACCATAGCTCTGAGAACACGGTAATCATTCTAGCATAAATCGCAATGTGCTCAAACCAGCCCGTTTATTTTCAATATGTAATAAAAGCGGTAAACACAACGTGCACAAACATCCACAATAAGCCCCTTTTGCTTGTAACTGTTAACGTGCCACTCATAATCTGGTGCTGAAACAGGAGGAGACAGAGCCAAAAGATTTCAGCAGTGTGAATCCAAATGGATTTATAGACTTAAAACTATTTACCCCCATAGTCTCAACATGGGGTGGGACTGGCACCGTTTTATTTAATCAGTCGTTTATCCTACTTAGGGCTAGATTACAAGTGGCACACTAACGTTAGCAAGCGTGCAATATTAAAATATTGCACCCACGTTAACTTGCGTACATATTACAAGTTGAAAGTAAATGCAACATCATGTGCGCAATCTAAATTTGCGCTCTTTGGGTTAGAGCAACTGAAGACATTTAACACAACATACATTTGTGATGTGGGAGGGGTGGTGGTTTAGGGGTTAAAAGTTTAGAGGGGGGTTGGCAGTTTAGCCGTTATTAGTGTAGTGGGGACTGTAAGTAAACTGCGCTCGTACATTTGTGTCTCAAACAGGCCAAGACATTTTTTCGATTCTCCATGGACACTGACTCTAAATTTAGTTTTAAGACATCATTAGAGGAATACTTGTTATTTTCCTTAGACACATCATATGTCAAAGTCCCATCCTCTATCTGGCTATTGTGTTTTTATATAAGCTAAAAACTGAATATTTTTGTTCTTAAGGTTCTTGTTGTTTCCAACTTTTTAACTTTTTTAAAAAATGTTGGCATCTTTCAAAGTCTTCCTTATTTGTCTTTTAATTCCTTGACTAGCTTGAAAGCGATTCATTTTTAACGGTGACTGATACAGTTTCATGCTTTAGCTAAGTGTTTTCTTGAAATGCTAATGTGATTTATGCAAGAGGATAACTGAACATTGATATGGATCCTGTCTGCACCTCTTCCTCTTACGTTTTCATATTTCAATTCTTGAATTCTTATTTAAAAATGAAAGCATAATGCTCAGAATTGTCGATCATAAATAAATATTCAGGAATGCTTCAGTAAAAAATATAAAAGGAAATGTCTTTCTTTTTCTTAAGGGTGTAAATTATTTATATCTCAAATGCAAGGAATCCAACTTCAATTTCTTGGTGAAAAAAAGCATTCCCCAACTTTATTACACAATAAATTAACAAATTCACTTCTTCACTGACCGGCAATTGGACCTGTCCTACAACCTGACTAAGTGGTGCGCCACCCTATGAGAAAAGAGAAAGCCCTCCTTCTACAGATCAATCATGCTAAGAAGGATCGCACCACTGTCCCCCCTTCTACTGCTGGTTGAGCCTTAGGGGCCTATTTAACAAAGGTCTGTCGGACCTGATCCGACAGTGCGGATCAGGTCTGACAGACCTCGCTGAATGCGGAGAGCAATTTGCAATTTGAGCAGCGGGGTGTCAATCAACCCGATCGTACTCGATCGGGTTAAATTGTGGCGATGTCTGTCCGCCTGCTCAGTGTAGGCAGACAGGTTATGGAGCAGTGGTTTTTAGACCGTTGCTTCAGAAACACGGGCCCTCAAGCTCCACCCAGAGCTTGATAAATGGGCCCCATTGTTTCAAATATTTGCTGCACCTTGTGTCGCTACCTAAAAAGGAGATGATACTCTTGCTACCACCTAAATTAAGTGAGCCAGGACCTCCCTCAAATTGTTCAAATAAAGGTCCATCCCTGCATCAGATAAATGCACTCCATCTTTCTTGAACAGCTCTGAAGAATCAGTTCTAATGTCATCATGCACCACTATCCTCTAGCATGGCACTACCAACATCTCTATTTATTTTGTGCTTTACTCTAAAGCCAACCTTTCTAGATGACATATGTCTATACTTATTCCTGGAAATCATGTTGGACCACACTGACATTGCTCCAAAAAAAAAGCATTTTTAAATAACAGAGATCAGACAAGATGATACCTGTCAAATCCCCCATAAGCATAGTGCCAACGTTGTTCCCTCCAAGATGGAGAACCAACATATGGGGCTTACCCCACTACCTTCTAGCTTCGCCTAATTGCGATGGGAAGTTGGCCCACACTATTCTTCTCCTTCTAAGCCAGCGTTTACTGCTCTTGGAGCTGGACAGCCCAAGTCATAATCCCCCTGCTTATGATGCTGCATGTATTGCTGCCCAGTGGGCATAAGAATGCCCAATAATCCAGAACCTTATATGCCCAGGTGCATCACCAGCAAAACCCAAACATAAACGTCCCAGGCTGACCTACCAATCCACAAAAGAGCAACCAAAATCTAACAAGTTAAATCAAAGAGTCATAACTTGACTAAACTAACAACCAACCAGATACTTATCTTACCCAGCACCAACAGTGAATCCGCATAAACCTCCCTAATGCTGTAGGGGCCTAATATATTTCCTACATTTTAAAGACTGCCACCTTTCTAACTGCTTAATATGCTAATTCGAGCAGCTCGACGTGGCCGCATCTGTCACTGCCCCAATTCTGAAGAAATGAGGAGCAAATGAGGAGCAATGAGGTAGTGGTGGGTCCCAACCTAATCTACCTATCGCAAATCTCATTACAGATCTAAATTGTAAATAAGAAAAAAAAAAAGGAACTATACAAATGCATCAAAAGGCTTCCCCTTTAGCTGGCCTATTAGCCACATCACTGCCACAAGACAAATATAGGGCTCCACCTCTTAAAGCAAGTTGAGACAGCTGCCCTTACCTGTCTGGTCAGTCTTTGATCTAGCAATAAAAATAGCACTGCTGAGTCCTCGACCCTCATCTGACTGTGTTTAAGACCTGTACCTCACTCCCTCCGAGACTTAGCCACCAACTCTCTATTCCAAAGGGCACCAAAATAAGAGAAAGCAGTATTAAAAGTAAGGCCCCATACTGGGAGGAGCATACTATAGGTAGATACTGAATCATCTGTCTAAGCCTTCCTCTTGTAATGGGCTCTCTACCATCTTTCACCATGTCCACAGATCTCTGAACCCCTTTGCAGCTCTGTTCTGACTAAGAATGACCTATTGATGTATTCAATGCCATATTCTACCTTCAATTGAGCCTGGGGAACCCCAGATTGCTTCAAACAAGCTATCCACTCTAAAAAAATAAACTAACTGAGGGTCTTTCCATGACCCCCCTCTCTGCTCCGTTAATCTATTCCACTCACCCAGTGCAAGCTCTATGCCTCCCAACCTCACAGCAGCCTCAATGCAGTCCCCCATAAATTGCCACCTGCCAGAGATAAGGTGGGCAAACATTACCTCTGTCATTGCCACCTGGTGCAGCCCCCCTTAACTTACTCCACTACTCCCCAGGGACATGCCTAGTGCTAAAATTTATGTTGTAGCATAAGCAACATAGCACTAGTGGCATTAGAATGTTGACAACAGGTGCCTGTGAGAACTGGTATGCAGATTGTAAATTTTTTGGAAAACGCATTGGGATCACTGGCCTCCTAACAGGGATACGGAGACTAAACTGGAAACCTAACTGAAGAAACTCCTCATCCTCTGGTCAGGAAATTCCGAAAGAGAACTAAATAGCTTTCCTAGCTTCAGTGGTGTGATTCCTTGCTTCTTTTACAGTCATTCCCAGGTTGGGCACACCCGCAGTATTTGCAGACAATGTCTGAGAAGGCATGGCAATCCTTAATCGCACTGCTTTTCCTGAAACCGCCACCATGCCCAACCCCCTTTCCTCTCAAAAGGGCCTATTCTGCCGTGTTTGTGGGGGCTTTGCAGGAGCAGCTGTTACTTTTACAAAAACAAAGGCCTGGACCATAGGTCCATCTCTTTCATCTCAAAGTGAAGCATTTTATTGGACTCTAATTGTAGCCTAAACTCTGCATCAAACCTCCTCCACGTCCCTCCTTTTCCTCTGGCTTTGATGTTGTTGATAGCATCCATATGTTTTAAGATGTTGAGTGCTTGCTGCAGGGATGCATACACGCTAAAGCATCTCTGCCAATATGTTTCTGGTCTTTTTCTTTTCACCCGTTCCGTCCTCAGCCCTCTCCAGATCCTCATATGTCCCTCTAGAGAGTTAAAAAATTCTGACAAAATGGCCTTCCACTATCTTGTTGGCAATCTTATCTTTAAGGTGGGCATGTAGAGAGTGCTAACTGCTACAATTCTAACTGATGGCTGAGATACAGACTGACCCCCTGACCCTGCAATGCTAGGAATGACAGATTCTGCTACATTGGTTCACTGCTGTCCTACCAACTTCCTAACCATTCTAAATAACGTACTCTCAGTCAGATTATGAGTTTTGCATTATAGCTGGCTCGCTAATAACTTGTACGTTATTTTCACCGCTTACCTTTCATAGCGCTGCTATTACAGGTTTGCAAAAAACGGCTTGTGCAGGCGATATGGTTGCATTGAGCTCCATACCTCACCCAAAGACAAGTGGTGTTTTGACGTGCTCATGCACGATTTCCCCATAGACATCAATGGGGAGAGCCGGCAAGAAAAAACCTAACACCTGCAATCGCGGAGTGAAAAGCTCTGTAACGCAGCCCCATTGATGTCTATGGGGAAAAAAATCTATGTTTAAACCTAACACCCTAACATAAACCCCGAGTCTAAACACCACTAATCTGCTGCCCCTAGCATTGCCGAAACCTACATTACACTTATTAACCCCTAATCTGCCACCCCCAACATCGCCGACACCTACATTTCACTTATTAACCCATAATCTGTCATCCCCAATGTCGCCACCACCTTCCTACACTTATTAACCCCTAATCTGCCGCCCCCAATGTAGCCGCCACTATACTAAAGTTATTAACTACTAATCCTCTGGCCTCCGACATCACTCACACTAAATAAATATATTAACCCCTAACGTAACCCTAAGTCTAAGTCTAACCCTAACATAACCCTAATTCTAACACCCCCTAACTTTAACATAATTCAAATAATTCTAAATAAAACCTACTATTATTACCTAAATAATTCCTATTTAAAACTAAATACTTACCTGTAAAATAAACCCTAAGCTAGCTACAATATAACTAAAAGTAACATTGTATCTATCTTAGGTTTTATTTTTATTTCACAGCTAAGTTTGTATTTATTTAAACTAGGTAGACTAGTTAGTAAATAGTTATTAACTATTTACTAGCTACCTAGTTAAAATAAATACAAATTTACCTGTAAAATAAAACCTAACCTGAGTTACACTAACACCTAACATTACAATAAAATTAAATAAATGAAATTAACAAAATACAATTATCTAAATTACAAAAAAATAAACACTAAATTACACAAAATATTTTTTTTTTATCAAAAATAAAAACGAATTACTCCTAATCTAATAGCCCTATCAAAATAAAATAGCCCCCCCCCAAATAAAAAAGGGCCTTTTGCGGTGCATTGTCCTAAAGAAATGAGCTCTTTTTCCTGTAAAAAAATATTACAAACAACCCCCAACAGTAAAACCCACCACCCACACAACCAAACCCCCCAAATAAAAACTAAATAAACCTCAGCTAACCATTGCCCTGAAAAGGGCATTTGGATGGGCATTGCCCTTAAAAGGGCATTTAGCTCTTTTATATTGCCCAAAACCCTAATCTAAAAATAAAACTCACCCAATAAACCCTTAAAAAAACCTAACACTAACTAACCTAACACTAACCCCCAACGATCCACTTACAGTTTTTGAAGACCGGTCATCCATCCTCATCTAGGCGGCAGAAGTCCTCATGGAAGCCAGCAGAAGTCTTCATCCAAGCGGGCAGAAGTCTTCATCCAGACGGCATCTTCTATATTTATTTATCCGGCGTGGAGCGTATCCATCTTCAAGACACCCGGCGCAGAGCATACTCTCCTTAGGATGGTTGCTGAAGAAGTTGGGCAAATTGTTTATAATAAAGGCTGGTAAATCCATCTGGACCTGAGCTCTTATGTAAGGGGAGTGTTAGTGTTTTGAGAGTGGCTAGGGATTCCTGTATGGTTATAGGTTCCTCTAAGGAATCAGTTAATTCTCTAGCAAGTACTGGCAGGTCTGCATCTGCTACATATTTTTCACTAGCTGCCTGTATTTTCGACATTGGTGGAGGAGGAAGGTTATATAGTTTACTATAGAAAGATCTAAGTTGATCTACTATTTGGTCACTGCCAACTAGGCTATGTCTGCCAGGGTGTCTTAAAGGGACACTGTACCCAAAAATGTTCTTTCGGGATTCAGATTGAGCATGAAATTTTAAGCAACTTTCTAATTTACTCCTATTATCAAATTTTCTTCATTCTCTTGGTATCTTTATTTGAAATGCAAGAATGTAAGTTTAGATGCCGGCCCATTTTTGGTGAACAACCTGGGTTGTCCTTGCTGATTGGTGGATAAATTCATCCACCAATAAAAAAGTGCTGTCCAGAGTACTGAAACAAAAAAAGCTTAGATTCCTTCTTTTTCAAATAATGATAGCAAGAGAACGAAGAAAAATTGATAATAGGAGTAAATTAGAAAGCTGCTTAAAATTGCATGCTCTTTCTGAATTACAAAAGAAAATATTTGGGTTCAGTGTCCCTTTAAGGAATGTATATAAGTGCTGAATTTCCATTGTTTGAGTGTCCTGGCTAGAAAAGTCCCTATTTTATTGGATTCATTGGAAATATTTTTTTAAGGTAATATGCTTTTTTGGGCCTCCTTATAGAGTAGTTGATTTAGCTCATTCCTAGCTTTTCTTAAATGTGCCACAATTACTTAATCTAAGGGGCTTATTTTATGTTGGGTCTCTAGATCACGGATTGACCTAAGCATGGCTGTGTATGTTCTATATGTTTTTTTGAGGAATGCTTTATATTTTATTAACTCGCCTCGGATTACCAATTTGTGGGCCTCCCATAAGGTTAGAGGGGAGATATCGGGTGTTTTATTGAGTGTAAAATATTCTTAAATGTGTTCTGATAATTTCTTGCTTAGTATGTGGCTTTTGAGCATAGTGTCGTCTTGTCTCCATAGAAAGGGAGATCGTGGGGATTCCGACCACTTCATAGTCACACTGACCATCGAGTGATCTGACCAACTAACTGAATCTATATCTGAGTCTTTGAGTAAGATATAGCTGAGTTGATCTATAAAGATGTATTGTACAAGTGATTTGTTTAATAAACTTGTCTTGTTTAGTGTTAGGTGTATAAATATTGACCAAAGTTATTGATCTATTTCACAAAAGGCCTACCAAATATTATCCATCTGCCCCCTGGGTCCATATCAAAAGGCAATAGTTGAAACGGTGCAAGCTCTATGTAGTAGAATTCCAACCCCTCCTCTTTGAGTTGGAAGCAAAATGTCCCACTGGCAATTCCCTATTAGTAAATGTAGGGGTATGTTCTTTTTGAAAGTGTCTCTCCTGGAGGAAAACAATATCAGCTTCCATTTTTTTGGAACCAGGATAGAGCTACTAAGCGTTTAGTTGGTGAGTTCAGCCCCTTAACGTTTAGTGTGATCAATGTAAGTAATTGTGGTCCTATGGGTAGAGGTGGCGAGGGTGTCATATATTATATGGTATGGTATATGTCTTCTATGAAGGATCTATTCACTAATGGGGTTTGATATGAGAGAGTTAAACTTTTTTATGATTCTGTAGTGTGTGGTGGGGAAGTTTCTGCTTACCCATTTGTCCAGCCAGGTTGGAAAAAGGACAGTAAGAGAGGGGAAAGTAATGGAAGGAGAAGAGTAATGGTTCTCTGAGGGTTTTCTTTAACCCTGTAATAACAAAAAAACCAACATAGGTATATCAATGTATATACTTAAACAAAAAAGAAGTATAACTGCAACAAACATAACCATAGGAATTTTCTATGGTAATAGAGGGGAAAAGGTGGTACCAGTAGAAGCTACAACTTTTGGTAGCAGGTCGGCTCGGTTCAGCTAGGTAGGATAAGGGAGTGTTTGGATACATTCACTATTGGTATATATCAATGTTCAACATATATTTTCAATAATTTGCATGCTTTTTCCAATAGATTATTCAAAAGGGAAGGAGGGAGGGAAGGAGGTAAGGGGAAAAGGGGAAGGCGGCTGGAAGGGAACGAAGGGGAGGGTGAGGGAGAGAGAAGGGAAGTAATGAATTGTTAATTAAATATTACATTCTTCACATTGTAAAGGTCTATACTTGTGCTGTCGGTGTAAGATTTTTCAGATATATATATATATATATATCTGTGCATCTGTAATATCAGAGTCGGGTCGCCTTTCCATATAAGGCAAAGTGTCTTTTTCATAGTGTCCATAGAGTTCATCTTGGTGTCAAGTTTTGTAGGTCAATATAGGTACCATTGGAGAATCTCTGCTCAATTACAAAGTTGTAGATGGTTAAAACCTTTCGGTCTTTCTTCAGGTGATTGATGTTTGAATCGCTGTCTGGGTAGTTGCCGCATTTTCCACAGCACTCTTGTTATTTCATTTTTAAGAGACTGGTGTCCATTCTTGCCTGTGTAGTTTAGCTTCTAAAGCATTTCGAGTGTCATCTTTGAGGGACGGAAGAGATGGTTTTTGGCTTTGCAATTGGGAGCAAAAAGGATCCAGGTCTTCTGGAGTTTTATATGAGAACTTTCAGACAAAAGGGGAATCCCTATCTGTAGGGGATGCCTAATCCCTCTTCTTTTGGCTAGATATTTAAAAAAATGGTATAGCAGCACCACCAATTTAGTAGTAAAAGTTCATTATTTCAACCAACATAAAAATAGACGTTTCAGATTTTCATCCTTAGTCATGTCTAATATACATACAATTAAAATCAACCTTAAATAGGCTAAAAACCACGCCCCCACATACACCTACACTTGGCTTAACCCCTTCCTATAGGAAGTCCCATTATATTATAAAGATAGCTCCAACTAGTGGCCACAAAATATATAATTGAAAAAGAACAAAATAAAATTGATTTTGTACATCAATTTCTTTTAAGGATCACTAATGCAATGTAATTAACAATGTTAAAAGGTTTAAACAATAAATCCAGATATACAAATAGCACTATCAATTTATTAAAGGCATACACCCCAATCCATTTACCTATTCATCCCATTAGGGGTCATAGTCCCTAACTCATGGATTCAATATAATCCCCTTTTCTGTAAAAATAAAAATTCTATTACCTCCCCTCCTAGGCATGTTAACCTGTTCTAATATCTGAAATCTCAATTGATTTATTTGATGTCCTGCTACAATAAAATGATTTGACACTGGGGCCTCCAAATTTCCTGTTCTAATATTGCTTTTATGCTGGTTGATACACTCGCAGACCGTATGGGTGGTCTCGCCAATGTACCCCAGCCAACACATGATCAAATAGACCGCATAATTTGTATTGCAGGTATAATGATTCCTCTACCTATATTTTTTGCCTGTACGGGGATGGGTTCAAATTGGGCCTTTAATAATTGCAGTTCTGGCAACCCAGACAGGGAAAGCATCCCAAATGTTTATCCCCAATAAATCTTTGGCGCATCACTTTTTTAGGACCAACATCTGCCTTTACTAGTGTATCTTTTACATTTTCCCCCCTTCTGAATGCAGCCATAGGGGGATTTACAAATTCCTTTACATCCGGATTCAAAATTTGTAAGACATGCCAAAGTTTTTGTAAAACCTTTTGTATTTGGCTACTCCAAGAGGAATATTCATTCACAAAAATCATTCTAGGGGTGCCTTTAACTTTTGTTTTTTCTTTAAGCAAAGTATTTCTAGGGATTTCTAATACGGCCTTCATTTCTTGCTCAATGATATCTGCAGGGTATCCTCTCTGTTTGAAGCGTTCACCCATCTCTGTAAGCCTATCCTTGTTTAGATTCTTATCAGAGACAATCCGTCTCACTCGCATGAACTGGCTTTTGGGTAAACTCTTCACCAGAGCAGGAAGATGTGCACTTTCAAAATGCAATAAATAATTGTAGTCTGTTTCTTTTTTGAACAGATCCACAGCCAACACACCATCTTTTTTGTATACAGTAGTATCGAGGAAGTCAAGCCTTTCCTCACTTACATTTAATTTAAACTTTATATGCTGTGTGGCACAATTTAAATCCATTACAAAATGCTCCAGGGTTCCAATGTCCCCCAACCAGATGCCAAAAATATCATCTATATATCGCCACCAGGTGGCGCCATATAGAAAAAATAGAGGATGACCATAAACAAAATATTCTTCAAATGTATTCATAAAAATATTGGTGTAGGTTGGGGTGACATTGGAACCCATAGCCGTACCCTGTAATTGCAAATAAAATTGATCCTGGAATTGAAAAAAATTGCATCTTAAGACAATGCACAAGAGATCCAACACAAATGCCCTTTGTCTCTCACTTATATTTTTATCTTGTACAAGACACCTATTCACAGCACCCATACCTGCCTCATGTGTAATGGAGGTGTATAGATTTGTCACATCCAGGCTATATAAAATGCCCTTGTTGTTATCCAGTATCACATTCTGAACTTTGTTTACAAAGTCCCCTGTATCCTTAATGTAAGAAGTGGAACAAACAAATGGCCCGAGTATTTTATCAATATACGCCTTTGAAAGAATAGAGCCCACCCCTGCCACTATAGGATGGCCAGGAGGCCTTTCCATGTCCTTATGGACTTTGGGGAGTGTGTATAAGACAGATATAATGTCCTCTGTCTCTAGGATAAACCTAGCTGCTTTGCTGTCAATCAATCCATTTTTTTGGGCTCTAACCACACAAGCCTCAAGCTATTTTTTAATTTTAAACATTGGATTGAATGAAAGCAATTGATATACATTTTTATCAGCAAGCTGTCCTTCAATCTCCCAGACATAATACTCTGGTTCCACCCTTGTCTGCCTCTTTGAAAATAAGGTTGTTATTCTCCCTAAGATTCTTCAAATTACCCCTATCATCCCTATTGAAATTATTAGTTACATGCATATGTTTCGGGTAATCCTTTTCAATCTTTTTACATAGATTATTAATATAATGTTCCACCAGTTGGATAAAAGTACTGACTCCTGGGTTCACCTGTTGTGGCACACAGTTACTTTTATTATTTAAACCCAGTGATTTTAACTTAAATTTATCATGTGCTTTTAAAGTACAGGAAGATTCCTCAATATTCACACCTGGAAAATTAAAAAAATGACATTTCAATTTCAATGATCTATAGAAACGCTGTAAGTCTCTCCTTAATTCAAGGTATTCACCGTTTGTTGCACCGGACAAAATTAGAGTCCCTTAGAGAGAGTTTGTTGTTCCTCTGGTGCTAGTGGACGGGAACTTAAATTGAGTACTACTGACCGTACTTGCTGCGGGTCATCACCCGGTATGTACCCCGGCCTCTGCCTGTCTGGCGGTTTCTGCTTTTTCCACTTCTTTCGGTGTCTCTTACCGCCACGCTGGTGCCGCTGCCTCCTTCCTGGTCGGAGTCCCCCAACCACGATTCATATGTTTGGCTCTATGAGCCTGCATGGGCATTCCGCATTCCATGGCGACTGATCCCGGAAGTGGTACCCTGCACATTTCCGGTCCGGTCGTTTAGTCCCCGGTATACAGTTCCGGATAGATAGTCATTCTCATCTATGCTCCATTTGTTCTTTTTACATTCCTGGATTTCATTCTTCAGCTCCAGGACCTGTTTGTCAATTGTCTCAATGTATTGTTGCAGATCATCCGGTGATAGATTAGACTGTATCTTTTGTTTAAGTCCCTCCAGTTGTACCTTCTGTTTGTCCAGCTCTAATTGTAAGTATTGCACTGTAAGCACAATCAAATCGAAAGAGCACTTATTTAGAATTCTTTCAAACTTTTGGCAATAATCCAGGTTCTCTTTCATCAATGTGGGGCGCACATTCATGCGTAAGCCCCTTGGAATGCGTTTAACCCTGCGGTACTCCGCCAGGGTAACCACATGCAGCCCAAATGCGATAGTTTTCTTTTTCAGGCATTCAAAATCCTTGTTCACCGATTCTGATGGTGTAGTTTAACATGCCTAGGAGGGGAGGTAATAGAACAAAAATGTTACAGAATAGGGAATTATATTGGATCGATGAGTTAGGGACTATGACCTCCAATGGGATGAATAGGGAAATGGATTGGGGTGTATGCCTTTACTAAATTGATAGTGCTATTTGTAAATTGGGATTTATTGTTTAAACATTTTAACATCATTAATTACATTGCATTAGTGATCCTTAAAAGAAATTGATGTACAAAATCAATTTATTTTGTGGCCACTAGTTGGAGCTATCTTTATAATATAATGTGACTTTGTATAGGAAGGGTTTAAGCCAGGTGTAGGTGTATGTGGGGGCGTGGTTTTTAGCCTATTTAAGGTTGATTTTAATTGTATGTATATTAGACATGACTAAGGATGAAAATCTGAAACGTCTATTTTTATGTTGGTTGAAATAATGAACTTTTACTACTAAATTGGTGGTGCTGCTATACCATTTTTTTTTAAATATCTAGCCAAAAGAAGAGGGATTAGGCATCCCCTACAGATAGGGATTCCCCTTTTGTCTGAAAGTTCTCATATATAAAACTCCAGAAGACCTGGATTCTTTTTGCTCCCAATTGCAAATCCAAAAACCATCTCTTCTGTCCCTCAAAGATGACACTCAAAATGCTTTAGAAGCTAAACTACACAGGCAAGAATGGACACCAGTCTCTTAAAAATTAAATGATTTTAATTGTACGTATATTAGACATGGCTAAGGATGAAAATCCGAAACGTTGTCTATTATTATGTTGGCTTAAATAAATAATGAACTTTTACTACTAAATTGGTGGTGCTGCTATACCATTTTTTGAAATATTTCATATCTCAGACCGTGGTGCCAGTCTCGAATAGCCTGCACACCTGCAAACTTGCAACCCTGGTATTAGGGGTTACCTTGGTGCTGGTACACATTGGACATCTTTTGGCTAGAGTTAACTGGCTGAGGTCCGCATACATTTTCAATTGATGCCCCTCGTAATGGATAGGAGATTTCTTTCTCGCTGCTGCAAGGACATTTTCTTTGTCCCCGAAGCTCTCAAATTTGAGTATTGTGTCTCAGGGCCCGGTGATATCTATCTAGTGGGAATTCAACAGCTTCTTCATTTTCCAGCAAAGTATTGAACAGCTTTTGGAGATAGGGGAGCAATTCTGATGTTTTGATGTAAATATTTTATTACATCTTTTCATGTGACAACACTGAAGAAATAACACTTTGCTACAATGTAAAGTACTGAGTAAACAGCCTGAATAAAAGTGTAAATTTGCTGTCCCCTCAAAATAACTCAACACACAGCCATTAATGTCTAAACCATTGGCAATAAAAGTGGAAATGTCTAAACTGGGCCCAAAGTGTCAATATTTTGTGTGGCCACCATTATTTTCCAGCACTGCCTTAACCCTCTTGGGCATGGAGTTCACCAGAGCTTCACAGGTTGCCACTGGATTCCTCTTCCACTCCTCCATGACGACATCACAGAGCTGGTGGATGTTAGAGACCTTGCGCTCCCCCACCTTCCGTTTGAGGATGCCCCACAGATGCTCAATAGGGTTTAGGTGGGGAGACATGCTTGGCCAGTCCATCATCTTTACCCTCAGTTTCTTTAGCAAGGCAGTGGTCATCTTGGAGGTGTGTTTGGGGTTGTTATCATGTTGGAGAATACTGCCCTGCGGCCCAGTCTCTGAAGGGAGGGGACCATGCTCTGCTTCAGTATGTCACAGTACATGGTGGCATTCATGGTTCCCTGAATGAACTGTAGCTCCCCAGTGCCGGCAGCACTCATGCAGGTTCAGACTATGACACTTCCACCACCATGCTTGACTGTAGGCAAGACACACTTGTCTTTGTACGTCTCACCTGGTTGCTGCCACGCACGCTTGACACCATCTGAACCAAATACGTTTATCTTGGTCTCTTTGGACCACAGGACATGGTTCCAGTAACCCATGTCCTTAGTCTGCTTGTCTCCAGCAAACTGTTTGCAGGCTTTCTTGTGCATCATCTTTAGAAGAGGCCATGCAGACCAATTTGATGCAGTGTGTGGCGTATGGTCTGAGCACTGACAGGCTGAACCCCCACCCCTTCAACCTCTGCAGCAATGCTGGCAGCACTCATTCGTCTATTTCCCAAAGACAACCTCTGGATATGACGCTGAGCACATGCACTCAACTTCTTTGGTCGATCATGGCGAGGCCTGTTCTGAGTGGAACCTGTCCTGTGAAACCGCTGTATGGTCTTGCCTACCGTGCTGCAGCTCAGTTTCAGGGTCTTGTCAATATTCTTATACAAATATACGCTATACAAATAAATTATGTTGATAATAATGATAAAAATAAAGCCAGTTAGGGCAATATATGTAGCAGAGTTAGCCTTGAGAAGCCTGTAGTGTACTTTTTCAGTTTTATTTAATTAGAAAAGCCACACATTCCAGAGCTAAATTACATGAACAAGGGGTAAAACAGATAATGAAACAATAATGTTTTAATCTATCTCAAATGTGTTTACTGTCCCTTTAATTGTTAAATAAACCATCTGAGTATTCTCTTAGCCTACCTAAGTTTACTTTTCAACAAAGATTACCCAGAGAACAAAGAACATTTGATAATAGAAAAATAAACGGATTTCTAAAATGTACCTTGAAATATATATACTTTATTTAATATCAATTTAACAGCATTTTTGTTTGTAAAATTTGGATAACAAAAAAAAATATATTTTTATTGTCATTATTACAAAGTCTAAAGCACACAGCTAGCTAATGTTTTCTTTTATTTCTAGCCATACTATTTTAGCCCTTCACATAAGCCATTCAAGGTGTGTTTAGCTGTATTGTTATTTGAAATAATATCCAGATATACTATTACATGTAAAACTCAGACCACAATCTGCCTTACAGGAATTATAATAATATTCTCTTTTGTATTAACAAAGTGCTCAGCAGGGCTCACTTTCATCTCAGGAATGTCTTCATTTGTGAAGAAATCTGTTCACAAAATCATTCCCACCTTGGGAACAGAGTGGCTTTTTAAATGATCTGATTTCATGTTACTTCTTTTCAGTACCACATAATCAAGTTTCAAAACGACCCCAGAGGTGTTAACAGCAAAAAGAATAGTATTAAAACTCTGTGCTTAGCCCTGTATTGCATATCTATTGTTCAGACAAAATCTTAGTTACATTCAGTCACTCAAAATAATCATTATGGATGATACAGTAATGTGATACTATATTATATGTCATGTTATGAAAGCCTATAGCGTTCAGTTAAAGAAATATTACTGCAGGGCTTAAACCTGGAAACAAAGTGATACATAGGGGTCTATTCTTTAAGAGGGGAATTAAAACATTTCAATTCTTAACATTAAATATGCATTCTGAAGGGCCAAACCCAGTGAGTATCTACTGCAAGGAAAGCTTAGTTAGCCCTGTACAATGCATAGTTAATGCTGTGAACAATTAACATAAAATAGCATAATTGCAGGTAAATGTGGAGAGCAATATTAAGCAATATTAAGCAATTAAGCATTGCACCAGCAGCTCTTGTGAGCTGCCTGTGCAACGATGATCCCTGCAGATTTGCGGCCAATCGGCCGCTATCAGGGGGTGTCAATCAACCCAATCGTACTCGATCAGGTTGAATTGCGACGATGTCTGTCCGCCTTCTCAGAGCAGGCTCACAGGTTATGGAGCAGCGGTCTTTAGACTGCTGCTTCATAACTCGTGTTTCTAGCGAGCCTGAAGGCTCACCAGAAACACAGGCCCTCAAGTTCCATCCGGAGCTTAATAAATGGGCCCCTATGAGTGGAGTTATGTATGTGTGATGTATTATCTTACGCCTAGATTTAGAGTTTTGTCAGTAAAGACCCGCGGTGCTAACACTGCTTTTTTTTCCAGCGCACCCTTAAGACAACGCTGGCATTTAGAGTTGTCTGAGTGTCTGCGTTAGCCTCAGAAAAATGAGCGTTGAGCAGAATTTAGCTCCACTTCAACCCTCAATACCAGTGTTGCCTACAGTAGCGGTAAGCTGGAAAAACGTGCTCGTGCACGATATCCCCATAGGAAACAATGGGGCTGAGCTGGCCGAAAAAAACCCTAACACCTGCAAAAAAGCAGCGTTCAGCTCCTAACGCAGCCCCATTGTTTCTTATGGGGAAACACTCTCTAAGTTTACACCTAAAACCCTAACATGAACCCCGAGTCTAAACACCCCTAATCTTACACTTATTAACCCCTTAATCTGCCGCCCCCGCTATCGCTGACAACTACATTATATTATTAACCCCTAATCTGCCGCTCGGACACCGCCGCAAACTACATTTTAGCTATGAACCCCTAATCTACTGCCCCTAACATCGCCAACACCTATATTATATTTATTACCCCCTAATCTGTCCCCCCCAACGTCGCCACCACCTACCTACACTTATTAACCCCTAATCTGCCGACTGGACCTCGCCGCCACTATAATAAATGTATTAACCCTTAAACCGCCGCACTCTCGACTCGCAAACACTATAATAAATTTTATTAACCCCTAATCTGCCCTCCCTAACATCGCCGCCACCTACCTACGTTTATTAACCCCTAATCTCCCGCCCGCAACGTCGCGGCTACTATAATAAATGTATTAACCCCTAAACCTAAGTCTAACCCTAACACCCCCCTAACATAAATATAATTTAAATAAAATGAAATAATATTCCTATAATTAAATAAATTAATCCTATTTAAAACTAAATACTTACCTAGAAAATAAACTAACTAACTACATTGTATCTATTTTAGGATTTATATTTATTTTACAGGCAAGTTTGTATTTATTTTGACTAGGTACAATAACTATTAAATAGTTAATAGCTACCTAGTTAAAATAATTACAAAATTACCTGTGAAATAAATCCTAACCTAAGTTACAATTAAACCTAACACTACACTATCATTAAATTAATTAAATAAATTAACTACAATTACCTACAATTAATTTTAATTAAATAAACTAATCTATAATACAAAAACAAACACTAAATTACAGAAAATAAAAAAATATTACAAGAAGTTTAAACTAATTACACCTAATCTAAGCCCCCTAATAAAATAATAAAGCTCCCCAAAATAAAAAAATGCCCTACCCTATTCTAAATTACAAAGTAATCAGCTCTTTTACCAGCCCTTAAAAGGGCTTTTTGCGGGGCATTGCCCCAAAGTAATCGGCTCTTTTACCTGTAAAAAAAAATACAACCCCCCAACATTAAAACCCCCCACCCACATACCCCTACTCTAACCCACCCAAACCCCCCTTAAAAAACCTAACACTAACCCCCTGAATATCTCCCTACGTTGAGTCGTCTTCACCCAACCAGGCCGAAATCTTCATCCAAGGTGCGAAGAGGAGGTCCTTCATCCGGTAGAAGTCTTCATCCAGGCGGCGTCTTCAATCTTCATCCATCCAGAGCGGAGCGGAGCCATCTTCCAAGGAGCCGACACGGAGCCATCCTCTTCATCCGGAGTCTTCTAAAACAATGATGGTACCTTTAAGTGACGTCATACAAGATGGTGTTCCTTCAATTCCGATTGGCTGATAGGATTCTAACAGCCAATCGGAATTAAGGTAGGAAAAATCTGAATGGCTGAAGTTCAATCAGATTGGCTGATCCAATCGGATTGAGCTCACATTCTATTGGCTGATTGGAACAGCCAATAGAATGCAAGCTCAATCCGATTGGCTGATTGGATCAGCCAATCAGATTGAACTTCAATCTGATTGGCTGATTGAATCAGCCAATCAGATTTTTCTTACCTTAATTCCGATTAGCTGATAGAATCCTATCAGCCAATCGGAATTGCAGGGACGCCATCTTGGATGACGTCACTTAAAGGTACCGTCATTGTGTTAGAAGACTCCGGATGAAGAAGATGGCTCCGCGTCAGCTCCTTGGAAGATGGCTCTGCTCCGCTCCGGATGGAGGAAGATTGAAGACACCGCCTGGATGAAGACTTCTACCGGATGAAGGACCTCCTCTGCGCACCTTGGATAAAGATTTCGTCCCGGTTGGGTGAAGATGACTCAAGGTAGGGAGATCTTCAGGGGGTTAGTGTTAGTTTTTTTTTAAGGGGGGTTTGGGTGGGTTAGAGTAGGGGTATGTGGGTGGTGGGTTTTAATGTTGGGGGGGTTGTATTTTTTTTACAGGTAAAAGAGCTGATTACTTTGGGGCAATGCCCTACAAAAAGTCCTTTTAAGGGCTGGTAAAAGAGCTGATTACTTTGTAATTTAGAATAGGGTAGGGCATTTTTTCATTTTGGGGGGCTTTATTATTTTATTAGGGGGCTTAGATTAGGTGTAATTAGTTTAAACTTTTTTTATTTCCTGTAATTTAGTGTTTTTTTTGTATTATAGATTAGTTTATTTAATTAAAATTAATTGTAGGTAATTGTAGTTAATTTATTTAATTAATTTAATTATAGTGTAGTGTTAAGTTTAATTGTAACTTAGGTTAGGAGTTATTTCACAGGTTATTTTGTAATTATTTTAACTAGGTAGCTATTAAATAGTTATTAACTATTTAATAGCTATTGTACCTAGTTAAAATAAATACAAACTTGACTGTAAAATAAACATAAATCCTAAAATAGATACAATGTAACTATTAGTTATATTGTAGCTATATTAGGGTTTATTTTCTAGGTAAGTATTTAGTTTTAAATAGGATTAATTTATTTAATTATAGGAATATTATTTCGTTTTATTTAAATTATATTTATGTTAGGGAAGTGTTAGGGTTAGGGTTAGACTTAGGTTTAGGGGTTAATACATTTATTATAGTAGCGGCGACGTTGCGGGCGGGAGATTAGGGGTTAATAATTGTAGGTAGGTGGCGGCGATGTTAGGGAGGGCAGATTAGGGGTTAATACAATTTATTATAGTGTTTGCGAGGCGGGAGTGCAGCGGTTTAGGGGTTAATACATTTATTATAGTGGCGGCGAGGTCCGGTCGACAGATTAGGGGTTAATAATTGTAGTTAGGTAGCGACGACGTTTGGGGGGGCAGATTAGGGGTTAATAAATATAATGTAGGTGTCGGCGATGTTAGGGGCAGCAGATTAGGGGTTCATAGCTATAATGTAGGTGGCGGCGGTGTCCGGTCGGTAGATTAGGGGTTACATTTTTTTATTAGAGGGTTTGCGATGTGGGGGGGCCTCAGTTTAGGGGTACATAGGTAGTTTATGGGTATTAGTGTACTTTATAGCACTGTAGTTAAGAGCTTTATGTTCCGGTGTTAGCCCATAAAGCTCTTAACTACTGACTTTTTTTGGCGGTAGGAGTTTTGTCGGTAGAGGGTCTACCGCTCACTTGTTTCAAGACTCCAAATACTAGCGTTAGGCAAATCCCATAGAAAAGATAGGATACGCAATTGACGTAAGGGGATCTGCTGTAGCCTGGAGTCGCTGAATGAAAGTGAGCGGTAGGCCCTTTCCTGTCTGACTCTAAATACCAGCGGGCGGTAAAAAGCAGCGTTAGGACCCCTTAACGCTGCTTTTGACAGCTAATGCCAAACTCTAAATCTAGGCCATAGTTTGTGATTCCCTCCAATTACATATTAATGTTGTTTTTTTTGTTATTTTAGTGGATAAATATATATACTCTATTTATTATCCCAATCCTTCAATTAGATTGACAGTTAAATATTAATGAAAATAACACTAGTAGCGCATTCAAAATAATGTGCTATTGGCAATAAGCATGCATCATTCAAGGTGCGGGATAATTATAGCTGGTAAATCCTAGACAAAACTCTGAACAGTATACTTGGGAAATATAAAAACAATCGCATAGATTTAGAGTTCTGCGGTAGCCGTCAAAAGCAGCGTTAAGGGGTCCTAACGCTTCTTTTGTCCACCCGCTGGTCATGTAGGTAAAGGTCTAACGCTCACTTTCAAGCCACGACTTTTCCATACCGCAGATCCCCTTACGCCAATTGCATATCCTATCTTTTCAATGGGATCTTCCTAACGCTGGTATTTAGAGTCTTGGCTGAAGTGAGCGTTACACTTCTACCGACAAGACTCCTACCGCCCATGGAAAGGCTGTAGTTAAGAGCTTTATGGGCTAACGCCGGTATATAAAGCTCTTAACTACAGTGCTCTAAAGTACACTAACACCCATAAACTACCTATGTACCTCTAAACCAAGGTCCCCCCACATGGCCGACACTATAATAAATATTTTCAACCCCTAATCTGCCGACCGCACACCGCCGCCACCTACATTATCCCTATGAACCCCTAATCTGCTGCCCCTAACATCGCCGACACCTACATAATATTTATTAACCCCTAATCTGCCCCCCCCAACGTCGCCGCTACCTTACCTACACTTATCAACCCCTAATCTGCCGACCGGTCCTCGCCGCCACTATAATAAATGTATTAACCCCTAAACCCACGCACTCGTGCCTCACAAACACTATAATAAATAGTATTAACCCCTAATCTGCCCTCCCTAACATCGCCGCCACCTAACTTCAAGTATTAACCCCTAATCTGCCGACCGGACCTCGCCACTACTCTAATAAATGTATTAACCCCTAAAGCTAACCCTAACCCTAACACCCCCCTAAATTAAATATAATTTTAATCTAACGAAATAAATTAAATCTTATTAACTAAAGTATTCCTATTTAAAACTAAATACTTACCTGTAAAATAAACCCTGATATAGCTACAATATAACTAATAATTATATTGCAGCTATTTTAGGATTTATATTTATTTTACAGGCAACTTTGTATTTATTTTAACTAGGTACAATAGCTATTAAATAGTTATGTACTATTTAATAGCTACCTAGTTAAAATAATTACAAAATTACCTGTAAAATAAATCCTTACCTAAGTTACAATTAAACCTAACACTACACTATCATTAAATAAATTAAATAAATTACCTACAATTACATACAATTAAATAAACTAAACTAAATTGCAAAAAAAACCAAACACTAAATTACAAAAAATAAAAAAAGATTACAAGAATATTAGGCTAATTACACCTACTCTAAGCCCCCTAATAAAATAAAAAAGCCCCCCCAAAATAATAAAGGTCCCTACCCTATTCTAAATTAAAAAGTAACCAGCTCTTTTACCAGCCCTTAAAAGGGCTTTTTGCGGGGCATGCCCCAAAGTAATCAGCTCTTTTGCCTGTAAAAAAACCCCACAATACCACCCCCAACATTACAACCCACCACCCACATACCCCTACTCTAACCCAAACCCCCCTTAAATAAACCTAACACTACCCCCCTGAAGATCTCCCTACCTTGAGTCGTCTTCACCCAACCGGGCCGAAGTCTTCATCCGATGGGGCAGAAGAGGACATCCAGACCGGCAGAAGTCTTCATCCTATCTGGGCAGAAGAGGACATCCGGACTGGCAGACATCTTCATCCAAGCGGCATCTTCTATCTTCATCAATCCGACGAGGAGCGGCTCCATCTTCAAGACCTCCAGCACGGAACATCCTTCTTCACCGACGACTAGACGATGAATGACGGTTCCTTTAAATGACCACAGGCTAGGTTGGCCTACAACTGGTAAAGGGAACTCTAGACCAAGGCCAATCATTGTGAAATTGTTAAATTACCAAGACAAAGTCACATTACTTCAATTCTTTAGAAAAAATTCAACCCATATTTCTCGCTGATGCTAAAATAATGTTATTTCAAGATTTCTCTGCTGAGACAGCTGCAAAGAGGAGGGAACTGGCCCCAGTTTGTATGAAGCTAATTAATCAGGGTCTTTGAGATACCTTAATCTTTCTAGCCAGGCTGAAGATAAAGGCTAATAATCAAATAATTTTTTTTTACTCCACTAGAGAAGCAGAAATATTTTATGCTGAGATGTTTCCCCCTGCTTAAATAGGGGAGGGAGATAGGATAACTACCTTTTATATTGTCCTTAATTTTCTTTCTAATGACAGTCCTTCTCTGGGTTGTTCCCCATGGCGTAGGAGAAAGCCGGGTCAATGGGGGCTGGATGGTTTATGTTTGTTTTGTGTTTCTCTTTCCCTTTTCTTTTTTTTCCCCTTCTCTCCTTCTTCTTTCTTTTTTTCCCTTCCCTTCCTTAGATGTTGGACACAGTGAGGGGATGTAAGTTGGTCTCCTGGAATATTGGAGGCATTACATCGCCTATTAAACGGAAGACAATAATATCTTACTTGAGGAAAATAAACACTGATATTGGTTTTATTCAGGAGACCCACTTAAAGTCAGAGGAAGTATCAAAACTCAAATGTTCTTGGGTTAAGGAAGTTTTCGCTTCCCCTAGTGCAGAATGAAAAGGGGGTGTTGCGGTCCTGGTGGGGAAAAGATTAATTATGAAGTTTTACATATTAATACGGACCCAGAGGGAAGATTTCTAATGGTAAAAGTTAAAATTGCCAAAACCCTATGCAGATTTTGTAATGTTTATGCGCCAAATGTTTTTAATCCTGCTTTTTGGGATGCACTACAAGTTAAAATATTATCCTATATAGAGGGTTATCTGATAATGGGGGGAAATTTTAATATGGCACCACAATATCCTTTAGATAGACTACGGCAGAATCCTCTCTCCCCAAGGACTAAAAGAGATAACTTAGAATTAACTTAGAATTAAAAACCTTCACTAGGATATTTCAGAATATTAGGGTCAGGGTTATATAGAGATCCCAAAACCCGGATATGAGAGAATTCACTTGCCTTTCTAAGGCACATAAGACTCTCTCTAGAATTGATCTATTCCTTCTGGAGGAAAGGCTATGTAAACTGAGAGTTCTATTGGGTATTCTTCCTATTTGTGTGTCTGACCATGCTCCGATATTCCTCGAATTCTAGCCGGTAGATCTTGTTTCCAAGAATCGTCTGTTTTATTTTCCTAATTACCTATCTTCAGATTTTAAGTTTTAAAGCTGGCTCAAACTTAAATTTGAGGAAATGTTGATTTTAATCAGGATTATGTAAATCGCACCGCTGTTTTTTGGGAAGCCGCAAAAGCAGTCATTAGAGGGGAGATATTAGCTTATAATATTAATAGAACAAGGAAATTCAAGTTAAGGGAAAAAGAAATTCTGAAGTCATTAATTCATATAATTGTTATCTGTTAAGGAAAACACCAGAAGCTTGGGTAAGGTATACTCGAGCCAAAAAGGAAAGGGATACCTTCCTTATTCATAGTTCCACCCAGAAAGATTTAAAATTCCAAGCCAAGCTACTTAGATATGGAAGTAAAGCAGGGAAACTTCTCGCTAACTTAGTTAACAGAGATAACGGTCCAGTTTTGATTGAATCTCTTCAAAATGAAGGTAAAACTTCTACAACGTCAGAAGAGGCCTTAAAGATTTTCTCAGACTATTACCAAGATTTGTATTAATTTAAGACTTCAAATAATCACGAGGGTGAGGATTTCTGGAGCAAGATCTCCTTCCCGACCCTAACACCTGACTTAACTGAAACCCTGAATTCTCCTATCTCTGAGTTAGAAGTATCTAAAGCTATCCAGGAACTATCCACAAATAAAGCCCCAGGACCTGATGCTCTCCTTAACGAATTCTACAAGATACTCTCTCCATTAATTGTTCCATATCTTGCCACACTCTTTAATGACATGCACATTGAAGGTAACCCGGCTTCACCTAATTTTGCTGCCTCTTTTACTACCCTTATTTTAAAGCAAGGGAATGGTCTGGCTAAGAAAGAGTCTTATAGACCTATAGCTCTCCTGAATACGGACTACAAGTTACTCACCTCTATTTGGGCTCGAAGATTACAAACCCTTCTTCCTAGTATTATCCATAAAAACCAAGCGGGATTCTTGTTTAACAGAAATTCAAATACGGGAACTCTTCGTCACCATTGATTACTTCAAAAGAGAAGCTGGGCCGGGAAGGGGGAGAGGGCAACCCGGATTTCATTTCAATTGACGCAGAAAAGGCATTTGATTCAGTTTATTATGACCACCTATTTTTTACCCTTTCTCGATTTGGTTTTAGAGGCAAGTTCCTTAAGTTCATTGATAATTTATACAACAAGGCTTGCACAAGGCTGGAAGTAAATGGCAGGATATCCACAGACATAAGGTTAAGAAGAGGTACCAGACAGGGGTGCCCTCTCTCCCCCCTTCTTTTAGATACCAATTGAACCCTTGGCTATTCTGATTAGACAACAAATGGAAGGTATTATATAAGGTAAGAAGGAGCTCAAAATAGCTATCTATGTCGATGATATGCTTATTTATACCATAAATACTCAAACCAATATACCAAGGCTTTTATCAATTATTGACCAATTTTGTTCATTCTCAGGGTACAGGGTAAACACCACAAAGTCTGAGCTGTTATCGATTAAGCAAACTAAAGATTCACCCGTGACTTTAACCTTCAGAATAGTCTCTGACTCATTTAAATACTTGGGCATTGTAATTTCTTCTAATCCGGATAGCTGGTATAGCCTCAATATCCTCCCGGTATTGAACAAACTTAGAGAAACTATGAAAAATTGGCAAAATCTTCCTCTTTCTATCTCAGGTCGTATAGCCTTGTACAAAATGACCATTCTTCCTATACTTCTGTATGTACTCCAGAATACCCCTCTGATCTTAAAAGGGAAAGACATCAGGATATTTAACACTGCTTTGAGAGGTTTCATCTGGCCGAATAATAAACTTAGAATCTCCTTACCTAAAGTCTCCTTGCCTGGAAAGTATGGGTGGTTTGCCCTGCCTAACTTACATCTTTACAACTTTGTTTTTCTTGCACGAGTAGTAACCGATTGGATTTCCTCTAGAGACTATGTAATCGATAACGAGCTGGAGAGTAATGTAACTTTTCCATTTCTTCCTGTAGCACTAATTCATTGCAACCCTAGGGTAATCTCTGGTGAAATTAAAAAATGTAGATCTATTATTAACCCAATCATGGTGTGGAGGAGGATCTGTAACCTCTTAGAACTGGATGGAAGGGTCTCTAAATATATGCCATTGAATGGGAATCCCCAATTCCAAGCAGGGCTGCAATCAGCACTATTTCAGAGGTGGCACAATTTGGGTCTTGACAAGGTTGTCCACCTGTTAGATAGTGAGAGAAGGTGTGTTAAAACATTTGGCTCCATTAGGGGACAATTTAATCTTCCCCAAAAATATTTTTTTGCCTACCTGCAAGCAAGACATTTTGTTTTGAAATTAATAAATGAGAGTGGCTGGAACTGGTCCTTGGGGAGTCTGGAAAATTGGCTTGTGTTAGTCAAGAATGGACATATGTCCATCTCCACATGTTACCAACCTCTTAATTCTCTTAAAGGGGCTACTACTTTGGAAACAAATCTCCCCAAAATGGTTTTGTTGGCACCTCTAAGTCAAGTGGATGCTAGTAATATACAATCTTCTATTTCTGAAGTCCTGCGAATTGCTCTCTCCTCTTCATGGAGAGAATCCCACATCAAATTACTTTATATGACATACTATATGCCTGATAAAGGTTTCAAATGTGGGAATTCTAATTTTAATAAGTGCCCAAAATGTTATGATCTCTCCTCTGGTTCTTTCTTTGGCACATATAGTGTTTCTCTGGACAGATGAAAATAATTTTCACGATAAGAAGAAAATTATCAACATGGCTATACTAGCTGCTAGATATTTAATTTAAAAAAAAGAAAAGAGAGTATGATTCCCAGTATACCCAAGATCAGGAACTGTCTGAAGAAACATTGTATTCTAGAACAGATTAATACAAATATAAATGATGTACGTGAAATGGTCACTTTTTATTAGATCCTTCCTGACTAATAAAATCAACCATTTAATATAGCCATTTAGAAACTCACGGCTAGATTTAGAGTTTGGCGTTAGCCGTCAAAACCAGCATTAGAGGCGCTGGTTTTGGGCTACCGCTGGTATTTAGAGTCGTGTAGGTAAGGGTCTAACGCTCACTTTGCAGCCACGACTTTTCCATACCACAGATCCCCCTACGCCATTTGCGTATCCTATCTTTTCAATGGGATCTTTCTAACGCCGGTATTTAGAGTCGTGGCTGAAGTGAGCGTTAGAAATCTAACGACAAAACTCCAGCTGCAGAAAAAAGTCAGTAGTTAAGAGCTTTCTGGGCTAACGCCGGTTTATAAAGCTCTTAACTACTGTGCTCTAAAGTACACTAACACCCATAAACTACCTATGTACCCCTAAACCGAGGCCCCCCCCACATCGCCGCCGCTCTATTAATTTTTTTTAACCCCTAATCTGCCGACCGCACACCGCCGCCACCTACGTTATCCCTATGTACCTTTAATCTGCTGCCCCTAACACCGCCGACCCCTATATTATATTTATTAACCCCTAATCTGCCGCCCCCAACGTCGCCTCCACCTACCTACAATTATTAACCCCTAATCTGCCGACCGGACCTCACCGCTACTCTAATACATTTTTTAACCCCTAAAGCTAATTCTAACCCTAACCCTAACACCCCCCTAAGTTAAATATAATTTAAATCTAACTAAATAAATTAACTCTTATTAAATAAAGTATTCCTATTTAAAGCTAAATACTTACCTGTAAAATAAACCCTAATATAGCTACAATATAAATTATAATTATATTGTAGCTATTTTAGGATTAATATTTATTTTACAGGCAACTTTGTAATTATTTTAACCAGGTACAATAGCTATTAAATAGTTAAAATAATTACAAAATTACCTGTAAAATAAATCCTAACCTAAGTTACAATTAAACCTAACACTACACTATCAATAAATTAATTAAATACAATACCTACAAATAAATACAATGAAATAAACTAACTAAAGTACAAAAAATAAAAAAGAACTAAGTTACAAAAAATAAAAAAATATTTACAAACATTAGAAAAATATTACAACAATTTTAAACTAATTACACCTACTCTAAGCCCCCTAATAAAATAACAAAGACCCCCAAAATAAAAAAATGCCCTACCCTATTCTAAAATTAAAATAGAAAAGCTCTTTTACCTTACCAGCCCTGAAAAGGGCCCTTTGCGGGGCATGCCCCAAAGAATTCAGCTCTTTTGCCTGTAAAAAAACCCCATACAATACCCTCCCAACATTACAACCCACCACCCACATACCCCTAATCTAACCCAAACCCCCCTTAAATAAACCTAACACTAAGCCCCTGAAGATCTCCCTACCTTGTCTTCACCACACCGGGTTCACCGATCGGTCCAGAAGAGCCTCCGATGTCTTGATCCAAGCCCAAGCGGGGGGCTGAAGATGTCCATGATCTGGCTGAAGTCTTCATCCAAGCGGGAGCTGAAGCGGTCCATGATCCGACTGAAGTCTTCATCCAAGCGGGAGCTGAAGATGTCCATGATCCGACTGAAGTCTTCTATCAAGCGGCATCTTCAATCTTCTTTCTTCCGGATCTATGTTCATCCCGCCGACGCGGAACATCCATCTTCACCGACGACTTCCCGACGAATGACGGTTCCTTTAAGGGACGTCATCCAAGATGGCGTCCCTCGAATTCCGATTGGCTGATAGGATTCTATCAGCCAATCGGAATTAATGTAGGAAAATTCTGATTGGCTGATGGAATCAGCCAATCAGATTCAAGTTCAATCCGATTGGCTGATCCAATCAGCCAATCAGATTGAGCTCGCATTCTATTGGCTGTTCCGATCAGCCAATAGAATTTTCCTACCTTAATTTCGATTGGCTGATAGAATCATATCAGCCAATCGGAATTCGAGGGACGCCATCTTGGATGACGTCCCTTAAAGGAACCTTCATTCGTCGTCTAGTCGTCGGAAGAAGAGGATGGATCCGCGCTGGAGGTCTTCAAGATGGAGCCGCTCGTCATCAGATGTCAAAACATAGAAGATGCGGCTTGGATGAAGATGTTTGCCGGTCTGGATCTACTCTTCTGCCAGAAGATGGAATTCTTCAGCCGCCGCTTGGATCAAGACTTCAGCCGGAGGGCTTGGATCAAGACTTTGGAGGCTCTTCTGGACAGATCGGGACCCGGTGTGGTGAAGACAAGGTAGGGAGATCTTCAGGGGCTTAGTGTTAGGTTTATTTAAGGGGGGTTTGGGTTAGATTAGGGGTATGTGGGTGGTGGGTTGTAATGTTGGGGGGGGGGTATTGTATGTTTTTTTACAGGCAAAAGAGCTGAATTCTTTGGGGTATGCCCCACAAAAGGCCCTTTTAAGGGCTGGTAAGGTAAAAGAGCTTTTCTATTTTAATTTTAGAAAAGGGTAGGGCATTTTTTAATTTTGGGGGGCTTTGTTATTTTATTAGGGGGTTTAGAGTAGGTGTAATTAGCTTAAAATTGTTGTAATATTTTTATTATGTTTGTAATTAATTTTTTAATATTTTGTAACTTAGCTTTTTTTATTTTTTGTACTTTAGTTAGTTTATTTAAATGTATTTATTTGTAGGTATTTTATTTAATTTATTTATTGATAGTGTAGTGTTAGGTTTAATTGTAGATAATTGTAGGTATTTTATTTAATTAATTTATTGCTAGTGTAGTGTTAGATTTAATTGTAACTTATGTTAGGATTTATTTTACAGGTAATTTTGTAATTATTTTAACTAGGTAGCTATTAAATAGTTCTTAACTATTTAATAGCTATTGTACCTGGTTAAAATAAATACAAAGTTGCATGTAAAATAAATATAAACCCTAAAATAGCTACAATATAATTATAATTTATATTGTAGCTATATTAGGGTTTATTTTACAGGTAAGTATTTAGCTTTAAATAGGAATAATTTATTTAATAAGAGTTAATTTATTTAGTTAGATTTAAATTATATTTAACTTAGGGGGGTGTTAGTGTTAGGGTTAGACTTAGTTTTAGGGGTTAATAAATTTAATAGAGTAGCGGTGAGGTCCGGTCGGCAGATTAGGGGTTAATTATTGTAGGTAGGTGGAGGCGACGTTGGGGGCGGCAGATTAGGGGTTAATAAATATAATATAGGGGTCGGCGGTGTTAGGGGCAGCAGATTAGGGGTACATAGGGATAACGTAGGTTGCGGCAGTGTACGGAGCGGCAGATTAGGGGTTAAAAAAATATGCAGGTGTCAGCGATAGCGGGGGCAGCAGATTAGGGGTTAATAAGTGTAAGGTTAGGGGTGTTTAGACTCGGGGTACATGTTAGGGTGTTAGGTGCAGACTTAGGAAGTGTTTCCCCATAGGAAACAATGGGGCTGCGTTAGGTACTTAACGCTGCTTTTTTGCAGGTGTTAGGTTTTTTTTCAGCTCAAACTGCCCCATTGTTTCCTATGGGGGAATCGTGCACGAGCACGTTTTTGAAGCTGGCCACGTCCGTAAGCACCGCTGGTATTGAGAGTTGCAGTGGCTCCCTTTTTGGAGCTTAACGCAGCCATTCTGTGAACTCTAAATACCAACGGTATTTAAAAGGTGCGGGGAAAAAAAAGCATGCGTTAGCTACGCGGGTCGTTACCGACAAAACTCTAAATCTAGGCGTCAGAATTGGTTCTGCTGGGGGTATGGTAATTTTCTGTCCCCATATATTTTTCTTCTCACCGTCTCCACACATTCTTTCCCCTTCCTTCCCTTTCTTTCTTCCTTTCTTTCCCTCTCCCCCACCTTTTTTTTTTTCTCGTTTTTGTTTTCGTTTGTTTTGAGTTGTTTTGTCCTGTGTTATTGGTTGGTTAAAATCGGGGGGAAAAACTAATTCCAACAGATTCTGTTTGTCATGTAATAATACAGATTACAGGAATGGACATAAGTTGTTGTTTCAATTTTATTATTGTTTTGAGCTGTTAGAGCAATGTTTGTTAATATATGTTACGGCGGGTTTACGCATACCAAAAAAAATATTTGTTTGTGCCCGCTGCGATGGGAAAATCCTATGTTATTTCCTTAATCCATTCCTGACAATTTAATGTTAACCTTTTTGTTGGATATAAATAAAAAGTAAAAAAAAAAAAAAGAAATGGAGCAGCCAACTCCCGCGCCCGAGCAAGAGCACACAACAAGAGCAGAGACAGAGTACCAGGACTCAACAAGGGACCTCACAGCAGAAATCCAATCAAGGCAAATCCCGCCTTTTGTGGGAGGTGAGAAAGACCACACGGCCTTTGATCACAGACAGGTCCCCCAAGCACAGCCGTGCCAAACCTCAAGACCGCAGCAGGACACACCCAGGGGAAGTTGCAGTCAGATTCACTCACAGCCAGGCTCAGGTGAGGGACGGCAGGTAAGCAGCTACACTGAGGTACGGGAACAACTCTTGGATGTAGAGTCGGCGTGGAGGGCCGTTTGTAGCCGGTTAAGGTAAATTCTAACCCCCTCGCACAGCACCCGTGGGAGGGGGGAAGGGTGTCGGCTATGCGGGCCACAGGAATACCTCAGCCAAGAAAGATGTAAAGCTGTGAGCGAATGCGGGAGACAGGAACAATCAGTCCTTCAGTATTGCTGCCATATGCAGCTCAGCGTGTTGGTTTAGCACTGATGGAGTACCGGTAGCAGTGTGAAAAAGATGCTATGCGAGCCGCCCAAGGTCCTGGGGTTTTGGCACAAGGCTTCTCTGCCAACAGCTCTTGCTGGGAGAAACAGAGCAAGCGTTACGCTCCTTCCCCGGAACTCCACTATGACATATCAGGGCATGCCCACTCCACTTTTAATATACCCAATGCTGTATAAGTATGTCCAACATGTAGTATCTTTCTTAAAAATGATATTTTTTGTTTTGTTTTTTCTTGTTTTCGCCAGATTCATTAAAATTATTAAAGGTTCTAAGACACAGGCAAGATGTTGTCTCAATATATAACTGCTAAAGATTTAATGTAATCTAATAATCTTTTGTTCTTCTTTTAGCAAAATTTAAAGTTTAATTGACTATGTGTATTCATCATGAGATCGTTATGGCTTGTTAGTTTTGAATAAAAATGATTTTTGATATCTTATTCCATTTAGTTATTTGCTGTTTCATATTCTTACCATTATGAACCTTCAGTTGTGCAAGGCTACATCTTGTTCTTTTTTTATACCTTCACAACATTTCATAAAGTTCTATAATTTCTGCATTTTTATCAGGTCAATCAGCATTTGATAGAAAACACCTTTAAAGGGACATTAAACACTAAATAAATGCTAGATAAAAATGTTGTATTCAAAGAAAAGATTATTCTTTTAAAAGTTTCATTAGCTGTTCAAATATTGACATAATTAGTCTAAAGTTTTTTTTCAATGGGAGCTGACATGTTGTAACTTAGGTTACTTTCTCTGCTGTGGTCAATTAGGAAGAGTTATAAATAGTTTACTAGTGCGTACAGCCAATGGCTGTGTGGAATGTTACAGTGTTTAACTTCTGCACTTCCATTTCTAACAGGAACTAAAAAGTTCACAATTTCATAATGGAATTACAGGAAAATGGGACAAAATAAATAATAAAAGTATATTGAAGAGTTTATTTTATATATATGCGATTTATCATTTTATATTACCATCTCTAATTGTTTAATGTCCATTTAAGGAATTGAAGGCCCACATGTCTTGCACTTTTTTGTCTGCACTCTAGAGGTCAGAAACCGTATACCCACAAGTATAAAACAAATTCTTCTACTGAGGATGTAAAGAAATTGATTGTGTCAGTTTTCTGTCAGTCCAAAAAAGATTATACAGATGGGGCCAGGCGCGCTATTTTTAGTGACGCTTTATCTTAAGCGCGGGCACGATATTGCAATGTCACGCCTGCATTAACTTGTGTGCGTATTACAAGTTGAAAGAAAACGCGTTCATTTGAGCACAAAACAAAATTAGCGTCCATCGGCTTACGGTAACTAAAGACCTTGCGTAAAGAGTTAGAGTTAAAAGAATCTATGCACACAAGATAAATACATTAAAATAAAGTGTTACTCTCATATATATATACACTCTCTGATAAAAATGTTCAATCTAAATATTAATTAAAATATTTTATAAGGGTTTAAAGGTATTTGGTATATGGCCATGTGTTTGACTGCAAAGGGCTATTTCATATATATTGTGACAGATTATACGGTCCAAGGGGGGAAGTTATAGCTGGCTACTATGTTAGTCTCAGGTTAAGGCAGGCAGTAAGGTATACAGGGGGTTAAATAGGCTACTAAGGGATGGGTGTGGTCAGCCTTCTTAAAAGGAGACTCACAAAACAGTGCAGGTAGAGAAGGTAGAGAAACTCTGAGCTGCAGACTTGCTCAAATCCTCCCTCTCCTTACAAGCGTTGAAAAAAATGTGCAGGTACCACTGAACTGTGAAAATATGTTTTGGTAAAGTGTTTTGAGGGCTAATGCATCGCCTGGCATTAGTGAGGGAACTAGGCAGGTTTGTTGTGTGCCTGGCCTTGTTTAGTTAGTTCTCCAATAAGGAGATAGGCTTTTGTTTGTTCATTGTTGTCGTTTTGTTTTGAAATTAAAGGGACAGGGGCCTATTTATTATGGTGTGAGCGGACATGATCCGATATTGCGGATCATATCCGCTGCACATTGATAAATGCCCACTGCATACGCTGTCGGCATTTATCATTGCACCAGCAGTTCTTGTGAACTGCTGGTGCAATGCCGCCCCTGCAGATTTGCGGCCAATCGTCCTCTAGCAGGGGGTGTCAATCAACCCGATCGTATTCGATCGGGTTGATTTCTGTCCACCGCCTCAGAGCAGGCAGACAGGTTATGGAGCAGCGGTCTTTAGACCGCTACTTCATAACTTCTGTTTCCAGTGAACCTGAAGGCTCACCGGAAACACTGGGGATCAAGCTCCATACGGAACTTGATAAATTTGCCCCACAGTGTTAACTGACTGCAACAACTCTATACTGTGTTATTTAAAGTGTACCACCAGTGGTGAACAATACAAGTTATCCCTGCAAGTTCATAGGACCCCAGTGTGTGGAAGCAATCTTATTGTGTTGTTTGCTCAATATTTAGAGGGACCACGCATAAGAACACATTATTAATCCAGTAAAGGGCCACATTGTTACATGCAGATGCTGCAAATCAAATAGCTGGTTTAGGCAATTTGCAACGTGAAAACCTAGGTTACAGATTTAGGGCCAGATTATGAGTGAAGCACAAAAATGTGTTTTCTTGAACGAGATATTCCACTCATAATACCAGCAAACGCAATTGTACCCTGGTATTTGAAGTGGCCCACAATGTGAACGCAACCTCAATAGAAAACGCTTCCATAGGCTCCAATGGGAGCCTCTTTCTCATGCCTTGAGACACGGCATGAGAACTAACGCAGTGAAGGGGGTAAGTCACGCAGCGATGCCAGCAAATTGTAAATATATACTGTATGTATATGATTTTATGCATATATATATATATGTGTTAATATGTGTATATATTAGTGATAAATTAGCGCTACACTTGCAATCTAGCCCTTAGTGGTTTTTTTCCTGATTTGAACAGCCAATAGGATTTCAGTAGCTCTCATCCTATTGGCTGATTTGAATTTGAAGAATAAAGACAAAAAAAAAGACACTAGAGAATATGTTAAAGAGTCTGCAATAGCTAGGCACTTTAATTTAACCCACATGACCAATGTATTAGGGGTTAATACATTTATTAGGTAGTTTACGATGTGGGTGAATGGCGGATTAGGAGTTAGTACATTTATTAGGTATTTTGCGATGTTAAGGTTGGCGGATTTAGGGGTTAATAAATTTATTATTAGTTCCGATATGGGGGGTGATGATGGATATAGGGGTTTTGACGTGTGGGGTTTTTGGGAGGAGTGTTAGACTTTTACAGGAGATTTAACTTTTTTTTTTCTAAGGCGCCAGCAGTTTTTAACGTGCCATAAGTCACTGGCGACTCCAGAAATTTGTATTTACACACATTTCTGGACTATGCTAGTATATCCGACATACGGCACTGCCGGCGCCGTATATGTGATTCCCCAATGTGTGAGGGGAAATTAAGGGCGATGCAGGTTTCAGCAGTTACACTGAAGCCTGCACCGCATATGTAATCTTGTCCCAAGTGTTGTAGAAAGGGTCTTACCCTGTCTTGAATGCATTTAAAAATTAATGAGTTATAGTAGGGTTTTCAAATGGACTACAATAGGTTTAATACTTTTTTTTGTTGCCACATCATAGACCATGTATTAGTTAAATTTAAAATTAAGTAAAGTATTTTAACCAACTGGTAAATGTCAATGTCTAAATTGCTTAAATTATTATGTTATTAGAACTGTTGCTATAGAGTATTCATTTTAAAACATCTCTGTTAAAAAAGTTTATACCTCTCCCAGGAATGGCATATTGTTTATCTCTGCTTGCAGGTTGCTCATCTCTGCTACAAGTACCTCTTGCATTTATTTATTGACTTTCCTTTAAAAAGAAAAATTCCATAGATTAATATTATCTGATCCAAGTGGATTTAAACTGTTCTTGAGCTCAATAAAGGATAATATGTGTTATGCATCAAACCTTTGGAGAATATCTTTATGATTCTTAAACATCAAACATTGTTGTACATGTGTTTGATAATGGCAAATATAAATAGATATGTGTACATTTGTTTTTCATTTTATAATTTTAATCTTGGATATGAAATTGCAGTATCTATGGATACGTTCACTGAACACAAATCTACCAAATGCTTATTTGCATCTGAATTCCCAGAATTCTCAAATTAATATTCTCATGTATATTTTAGTGTGCATAGTAACCATGAAAGCCAAACAAAACTTTCATTCAAGTGTTACGAGCACTCTGTTGGAGTCATGATTACAACAATTGTTGGGCACTATATGATAGCAGTGTTTGCAAAAATGTATTTCGAGCATTGTTCCAAACACAGATGACATATAGTGCTCAAGAAAAATGCATGCTCCTGAGCCCATGTAGGTATAAACAAAGGGTAACAAGCAAACAAAGTAAATGTTATCATAGTGGTAAAATTTATTCATGAATATATAATTTTGACCTTCATGTCATTTTAAATAATTTGACTTTAATTGCTTTTTTACTCCAGTGGTAGAATTCTGTTTTAACCTATACGTATTCCTGTACAAAAATATCATATATAGCTTGGTTGAGTTTTTTTTTTTGCAGACAGGATTTATGTCCATGGTACTACAGCTTGCTTATTTGGTCCCATTTTATCCTTGGGCCCCTATTTAGGAAAGTCTGGTGGACCTGATCCGACAGTGCGGATCAGGTCCGCCAGACCTCGCTGAATACGGCGAGCAATATTTTCGCCGTATTCAGCATTGCGCAAGCATTGCACCAGCTGTTGTTTTCTCCAGAACCCTGGTTAATGTAGTCAACTGCTATTCACTTATTTTTTGTTAATTTATTACTGTATATAGCATTATTTAATTTGTGGTATAAAACAAAAGTAATATTAAATGACTTCCCAATAAGGTGTTTCACATTCTCTAAACATATACAAAGAATGGGGGGGTTAGTGGGTTTGGTGTGGGTGGGATCAAAAGTGGCGAGTAACATTTTGGGCTGGCTAGTAGCTTAGGGCTTGAAATTTTGAGCCCTGCTTACATAATATAACCTTAAATATGGGTCTGAGTGTTTGAATCTATATCTACTGTATTTGAAGATTTGTTTTTTTCAGACTTTTTTTTTAGATTAGGAATAACAGAAACCTCAATCTCTTTAATTGTGAAAGAGGAAATCCAAATGATACTTATACCTAAAAGGCCAGATTACACACAAGTAATATTGGGTTTATTGCAGCTATTTGCGTGCATTGGAAGGAACGCTCGTATTACAAGTTGAAAGTAAATGCGAATCAAGATTTACAATAGAATGATAACCACGACCTCAGAGCTCTAGTTAACTTTTTTGCGAAACAGAAAAGTGTCACAAAACACATAAAAAAAACCATTACCAAGTAAAGTTACACTCATAATAACACTATATAATACAATTATTTAAATAAAATATTGCATAAAAAAGTTATAAGGGCTCAAAGATATGAGGTCTCAGATATTCGGAAAAAAAAAGGCAGGCAAAGGGCTTTAACATACCTATACATGTCTAAATATGTATGTTTATGAGGCCCATTTATCAAGCCGTCAACCGCAAATACGCTGGAATTCCGCAGCGTAATTGTGGAGAGCTTGATTTGCCTCATTTATCAAACTCTACAGACCGGCAAAAGTAGAAATCTGTGATGTAACATACAATCCGCCGGTCTCAGTCCGACACAGATCAATGCTTACGTCATTACAGATATTTAGACAAGCAGGACCAGCACTCACTTAATCCTTAATTTTTCCAGTGATTCGAGTTGGTGCACACCAGGGGGACTCCCCTAACCAAAGTCCAGTGACAAGTATAATAAAACAACACACTGGTGGCACTCAAAAAATGGCAACAGTGCCTTTATTACAGAGCAACGTTTCGGGGGCTCCTGCCCCTTTATCAAGCTAACATATATGAAGAAAAAACACACATTTATGTACATACAAGACCAATCACAAACTCAGAGGGAGGGGTCACACACCTGTTAAGGTCTCACCTGACCCAACAAATAAGTGAGTAATTTTCACATAGTCAAAATTTTAACCCCTTCAGAACCTCATGTGAAAAAGACTCCATTTAAAAACAGATGCAGCAAGTTGCTATATAAACTATGCTATATGGCTAAATAGTTGGCTACATGTAAAATATCCATAGTGTATTGATCAACTAGAACAAAAACAAAAACAAAATGAACAGAGGCCTTAAATAAAAGGAAGTAAATAAAATTCTCTATTCAATCCCTTGGGGTGCATAGTATCTAACTTCCAGATCCATCTGGCCTCTCTATATAGGAGGTCCTTAATCCTATCACCCCCTCTAATCTGTGTAGGGGCCTGGTCTATTACCATGTATCTGAGCTGGTTGATTTGGTGGCCTTTCTCAATGAAATGTGCAGGTACAGGGAGGTTAGCAGTTTTCTCATTTCTAATCGTGGATTTATGTTGGCATATGCGGTCCTTGACCCGTTGGGTCGTCTCGCCAACATATAACAGCCCACATGGGCACTTTAACGCATACACCACATGTGTAGAATTACATGTGTAATACCCTTTAATTGAGAATTTTTCCCCTGTGTATGGATGAGAGATGCTACCACCCTTTATGACATTTCCACATTGGCCACAACCTAGACAGGGGAATGTGCCCTCCTTCGGTTTACCAAGGAATCTCTGATCTCCTCTTCTAGTGGCATCAGAACTAGACATGGCTCTAACCAGCCTTTTACCTATGGTCTTACCCCTACGATAAGCTGCTCTAGGGATAATCTGGAATTCTTCAATTTCTGGACAAGCTTCCTTAAGTAAAGGCCAATTCCTCTTGATAATATTGAACACTTTTTGGCTCATGGTGTTATAAGATGTAACAAAATTCATTCTTTTATTAGCATATATAGTATGTGACTTATGGGGACTTTTAATAGATTGTTCTACTATATCTAATTGCTGACTATCATAACCCCTTTGGATAAATTTATTTTTCATCTCGGCAAATCTGGCTGTTTTCTTTTGGGGGTCTGTGACTATTCTATCCACCCTCATTAATTGGGATTTTTGGACACTGTCAAACACCTTAGGGGGGTGAAAACTGGTACGATGCAATAAGGTATTGCGGTCTGTGGGCTTCACAAATAAATCAGTAGTTAAGGACCCATTCTGTTTGAGGACAGTAGTGTCCAGAAACTCCACCTTGTGGCAATCATGTTTGCAGCTGAATTTTAGGAAAGGAACAGCATTCTCAATGTTGGTCTGGAGATCCCTTAATTTTTCAGGGGGGCCCCGCCACACGATGAACAGATCATCTATGTAGCGAAACCACCCCTGACAATGCTCCTTGAACAAGGGGTCATTGTAAACTACTCTTTCTTCAATGTGGTCCATGACCAAACAGGCATAGGCTGGGGCCACATTGGACCCCATAGCCGTCCCATTCTTTTGCATGTAAAACTGCTTGTCATGTAAAAAAGAAGTTATTGGTCAATACCAGGTCCAACAACTGGATAAGCCATTCTTGTTGTTGTCGACTATGTTGGCCATTCTTGGCTAGTGTATTGCTAATACAATTAATCCCCATACTATGCGGTATGACAGTATATAAAGAATTTACATCCCATGTGGAAAGAATAACATCATCTCCCAGTGATTTAAACTTAGAGATACATTCAATGAAGTGACCTGTGTCCCTAATATATGATTTTCCTTGAGTAACCATAGGGGATAAAACCTTATCCAAAAACTGGGCTGTGGGACTAAGCAGGGAGTTTATCCCAGTCACAATGGGTCTCCCTGGGGGATCTACCAAACACTTGTGGACTTTTGGCACCACGTAAAACACAGGCACAATAGGATGATCAGGAAGCAAAAATCATACAATTTCTTTGTTAACAATTCATTAGTTAAACCCATATCTAACATTCTCTTCAAATCTTGGTGGACACTGTTAGTGGGGTCACAGTCCAGTTTCATATAAGTGGTTTCATCATCAAGCTGTCGCATAATTTCCTTTTTGTACTTCACTGTGTCCATTACAACCACCGCACCGCCCTTATCGGCGGGCTTAATGGTGAGAGTTTTGTTATTTTGTAGGTTTGTGAGTGCTTGGTATAGATTTTTGCTCAAATTGTGTCTATTGTCATCTTTGTGATTACTGATTAATTTCTTAAAGTCGGTGTCCACAAGTTTAATGAAAGTCTCAACAGCCACATTGTCCCCTGAAGGGTTAAAGGAACTTTTTGAGTGCAGACCCAAGGGAGTTAAATCAAAAGCACCTTCATTATGAATGTCCCGTATATTTTGTGTAAAGGACTGCCTATTTGGATTGTTAAAGAATGCCTTAAGACGTAGTCCCCTAAAGAAACGTGTCAGATCTGTCATGATGGAAAATGAGTCAGGAGTGGTGGTGGGGCAAAAAGATAAGCCCATATTCAGTACTGTTACTCCATCTGTAGACAATGCATATGAGGACAAGTTAATTACATTTACCTCTTTAGTTTTGACTTTGTTTTCAGTCGGGTCCCCATTACTCCTCCTCCTCCGCCTGCCGCCCCTTCTCGTGTTGTACCTCCTCTGTCGTTTGGCCCCATTGTTCCTGATAAAAAAGAACTTGATGTGCCTTCACCGGCAACTGATGCATGTCGGTACTCGTATCACTATCCGTCGCCTTCTGTTGGCGATTCCGTGACGTCATCCATCTTGAGCCTGTTTGCGTCGGACGTCTCCGTGGGCGGGTCCATCTATACACATTACCGGAAGTGTAATCCTGTTCGTCGCGTCGGAACTTCCGTCTTTTCCGTTCCTCTATCTTTGCCTTAGCCGAATTAACCCCTTCGACCACCTCCTGGTAAGTACGCTGGAACTCTTCCTCGCCCATCGTGTCCTGTAGCTTATTCTTTTGTGCTTCTATTTTCCCAGACAGCTCCTGCAGTTCACGGTTAGAGAATTCAATGTTAAGAATCATGAGGTCCATGGAATTTTTGTTCAGAATTTGTTGATATTTCATACAAAACTCTGGGTTCTCTGAGAAGAAGGTGGGTTGGAGGGGGGACCTCATACCTCGGGGGATACGTTTAACTTTATAATACTCAGCCAAAGTAGAGGCATGCAGTTGTAAATTCACTTGCCTTTTCATAAGTTTCTCCAACTCCCGCTTTTGTAAATCTTTATCCGGGGCAGTCAGAAATTCCCTTGGTCCCAGGGTCAGGGTAGCAATCCGTGCTGCCTCTTCATCTGTGTAAGAAAAGCTGCCTGTTTCACAGGCCATGATGTAATTATCTTTAGGCAACTGTTGTATACAAATAGTAATCCAAAAACAACAATATGAGGTGCTGTATTCCTTGAAAGGGGAAATACTGATATTTAGACAAGCAGGACCAGCACTCACTTAATCCTTAATTTTTTCAGTGATTCGAGTTGGTGCACACCAGGGGGACTCCCCTAACCAAAGTCCAGTGACAAGTATAATAAAACAACACACTGGTGGCACTCAAAAAATGGCAACAGTGCCTTTATTACAGAGCAACGTTTCGGGGCTCCTGCCCCTTTATCAAGCTAACATATATGAAGAAAAAACACACATTTATGTACATAGGAGACCAATCACAAACTCAGAGGGAGGGGTCACACACCTGTTAAGGTCTCACCTGACCTAACAAATAAGTGAGTAATTCTCACATAGTCAAAATTTTAACCCCTTCAGAACCTCATGTGAAAAAGACTCCATTTAAAAACAGTTGCAGAAAGTTGCTATATAAACTATGCTATATGGCTAAATATTTGGCTACATGTAAAATATCCATAGTGTATTGATCAACTAGAACAAAAACAAAAACTAAATGAACAGAGGCCTTAAATAAAAGGAAGTAAATCAAATTCTCTATTCAATCCCTTGGGGTACATAGTATCTAACTTCCAGATCCATCTGGCCTCCCTATATAGGAGGTCCTTAATCCTATCACCCCCTCTAATCTGTGTAGGGGCCTGGTCAATTACCAGCTCAGATACATGGTAATCTATGCACCGCCGCCACCTAAATAAAAGTTATTAACCCCTATCCCGCCGCTCCCAGACCCCGCCACAACTAATTTAAGGTATTAACCCCTAAACCCCTGGCCTCCCACATCACTACCACTTTCTAAACCTATTAACCCCTAAACCGCCAGCCCCCCACATCGCCATAAAGTAATTTAAACTATTAACCCCTAAACCTAACAACCCGCTAACTTTATATTAAACGCCTGCATTAACTTGTGTGCTTATTATAAGTTGAAAGAAAACGTGTTCATTTGAGCACAAAACAAAATTAGCGTCCATCGGCTTACGGTAACTAAAGACCTTGCGTAAAGAGTTAGAGTTAAAAGAATCTATGCACACAAGATAAATACATTAAAATAAAGTGTTACTCTCATATATATATACACTCTCTGATAAAAATGTTCAATCTAAATATTAATAAAAATATTTTATTAGGGTTTAAAGGTATTTGGTATATGGCCATGTATTTGACTGCAAAGGGCTATTTCATATATATTGTGACAGATTATACGGTCCAAGAGGGAAAGTTATAGCTGGCTACTATGTTAGTCTTAGGTTAAAGGGACAGTCTACACCAGAATTTTTATTGTTTTAAAAGATAGATAGTCCCTTTATAACCTATTCCCCAGTTTTGCATAAACAACACAGTTATATTAATATACTTCTAACCTCTGTGATTATCTTGTATCTAAGCCTCTGCAAACAGGCCCCTTTATTTCAGTTATTTTGACAGACTTGCAGTTTAGCCAATCAGTGCCTGCTCCCAGATAACTTCACGTGCATGAGCACAGTGTTATCTATATGAAACACATGAACTAACACCCTCTAGTGGTGAAAAACTGTTAAAATGAATTCTGAAAAGAGGTGGCCTTTCAATACCAAGAGAACAAAGCAAAATTGGTGATAAAAGTAAATTGGAAAATTGTTTAAAATGACATGCCCTATCTGAATCATGAACGTTTATTTTGGCCTAGACTGTCCCTTTAAGGCAGGCAGTAAGGTATACAGTGGGTTAAATAGGCTACAAAGGGATGGGTGCCGTCAGCCTTCTTAAAAGGAGACTCACAAAACAGTGCAGGTAGAGAAGGTAGAGAAACTCTGAGCTGCAGACTTGCTGAAATCCTCCCTCTCCTTACAAGCGTTGAAAAAATGTGCAGGTACCACTGAACTGTGAAAATATGTTTTGGTAAAGTGTTTTGAGGGCTAATGCATCGCCTGGCATTAGTGAGGGAACTAGGCAGGTTTGTTGTGTGCCTGGCCTTGTTTAGTTAGTTCTCCAATAAGGAGATAGGCTTTTGTTTGTTCATTGTTGTCGTTTTGTTTTGAAATTAAAAGGACAGGGGCCTATTTATTATGGTGTGAGCGGACATGATCCGATATTGCGGATCATATCCACTGCACATTGATAAATGCCCACTGCATACGCTGTTGGCATTTATCATTGCACCAGCAGTTCTTGTGAACTGCTGGTGCAATGCCGCCCCTGCAGATTTGCGGCCAATCGTCCGCTAGCAGGGGGTGTCAATCAACCCGATCGTATTCGATCGGGTTGATTTCTGTCTGCCGCCTCAGAGCAGGCAGAGAGGTTATGGAGCAGCGGTCTTTAGACCGCTACTTCATAACTTCTGTTTCCAGTGAACCTGAAGGCTCACCGGAAACACTGGGCATCAAGCTCCATACGGAACTTGATAAATTTGCCCCACAGTGTTAACTGACTACAACAACTCTATACTGTGTTATTTAAAGTGTACCACCAGTGGTGAACAATAAAAGTTATCCCTGCAAGTTCATAGGACCCCAGTCTGTGGAAGCAATCTTATTGTGTTGTTTTCTCAATATTTAGAGGGACCACGCATAAGAACACATTATTAATCCCGTAAAGGGCCACATTGTTACATGCAGATGCTGCAAATCAAATAGCTGGTTTAGGCAATTTGCAACGTGAAAACCTAGGTTACAGATTTAGGGCCAGATTATGAGTGAAGCACAAAAATGTGTTTTCTTGAACGAGATATTCCACTCATAATACCAGCACACGCAATTGTACCCTGGTATTTGAAGTGGCCCACAATGTGAACGCAACCTCAATAGAACACGCTTCCATAGGCTCCAATGGGAGCCTCTTTCTCATGCCTTGAGACACGGCATGAGAACTAACGCAGTGAAGGTGGTAAGTCACGCAGCGATGGCAGCAAATTGTAAATATATACTGTATGTATATGATTTTATGCATATATATATATTTATGTGTTAATATGTGTATATATTAGTGATAAATTAGCGCTACACTTGCAATCTAGCCCTTGGTGTTTTTTTTCCTGATTTGAACAGCCAATAGGATTTCAGTACCTCTCATCCTATTGGCTGATTTGAATTTGAATAATAAAGACAAAAAAAGACACTAGATAATATGTTAAAGAGTCTCAATAGCTAGGCACTTTAATTTAACCCACATGACCAATGTATTAGGGGTTAATACATTTATTAGGTAGTTTGCGATGTGGGTGAATGGCGGATTAGGAGTTAGTACATTTATTAGGTTTTTTGCGATGTTAAAGTTGGCGGATTTAGGGGTTAATAAATTTATTATTAGTTCCGATACGGGGGGTGATGACGGATATAGGGGTTTTGACGTGGGGGGTTTATTTTTGGGAGGAGTGTTAGACTTTTACGGGAGATTTAACTTTTTTTTTTTCTAAGGCGCCAGCACTTTTTAACGTGCCATAAGTCACTGGCGACTCCAGAAATTTGTATTTACACACATTTCTGGACTATGCCAGTTTATCCGACATAAGGCACTGCCGGCGCCATATATGTGATTCCCCGATGTGTGAGAGGAAATTAAGGGCGATGCAGGTTTCAGCAGTTACGCTGAAGCCTGCGCCGCATATGCAATCTTGCCCCAAGTGTTGTAGAAAGGGTCTTACCCTGTCTTGAATGCATTTAAAAATTAATGAGTTATAGTAGGGTTTTCAAATGGACTACAATAGGTTTAATATTTTTTTTTTTTTTTGCCACATCATAGACCATGTATTAGTTACATTTAAAATTAAGTAAAATATTTTAACCAACTGGTAAATGTAAATGTCTAAATTGCTTAAATTATTATGTTATTAGAACTGTTGCTATAGAGTATTCATTTTAAAACATCTCTGTTAAAAAAAGTTTATACCTCTCCCAGGAATGGCATATCGTTTATCTCTGCTTGCAGGTTGCTCATCTCGGATTCAAGTACCTCTTGCATTTATTTATTGACTTTCCTTTAAAAAGAAAAATTCCATAGATTAATATTATCTGATCCAAGTGGATTTAAACTGTTCTATCTTGAGCTCAATAAAGGATAATATGTGTTATGCATCAAACCTTTGGAGAATATCTTTATGATTCTTAAACATCAAACATTGTTGTACATGTGTTTGATAATGGCAAATATAAATAGATATGTGTACATTTGTTTTTCATTTTATAATTTTAATCTTGGATATGAAATTGCAGTATCTATTAATACGTTCACTGAACACAAATCTACCAAATGCTTATTTGCATCTGAATTCCCAGAATTCTCTAATTAATATTCTCATGGAGGGAGTGGAGAAAGATAGATGAGAGATGATACTTATAAAACCATTTTTCCAGGTCTGCTATGACCTCACACTAATGTCAACACTCTGCTTTCTCAGAGTTAACAACTTCCTTTTTCTGTCCAGCTGTTGTTTTCTCCAGAACCCTGGTTAATGTTGTCAACTGCTATTCACTTATTTTTTGTTAATTTATTACTGTATATAGCATTATTTAATTTATGGTATAAAACAAAAGTAATATTAAATGACTTCACAAAAAGGTGTTTCTCTAAACATATGCAAAGAATGGGGGTTTAGTGGGTTTGGTGTGGGTGGGATCAAAAGTGGCGAGTAACATTTTGGGCTGGCTAGTAGCTTAGGGCTTGAAATTTTGAGCCCTGCTTACATAATATAACCTTAAATATGGGTCTGAGTGTTTGAATCTATATCTATTTGAAGGTTTTGTTTTTTTTCAGACTTTTTTTTTAGATTAGGAATAACAGAAAACTCAATCTCTTTAATTGTAAAGATTAAAATGTAAATGTAAAGATTAAATGTAAATGTAAAGATTAAAATAATTAAAATAATTAATTAAAATGCAATGTTTTGTGATCCCAGGACATACTTGAAAACGAGAGAAATCTCAATGTATCCTTCCTGGTAAAATATTTTATAAATAAATAAATTGAAAGTAATTGCAAATCAAGATTTACAATAGAATGATAACTACAACCTCAGAGCTCTATTGAGAAACAGAAAAGTGTCACAAAACACATAAAAAAACATTACCAAGTAAAGTTACACTCATAATAACACTATATAATACAATTATTTAAATAAAATATTGCATAAAAAAGTTATAAGGGCTCAAAGATATGAGGTCTCAGATATTCGAAAAAAAGGCAGGCAAAGGGCTTTAACATACCTATACATGTCTAAATATGTATGTTTATGAGGCCTATTTATCAAGCCATCAACCGCAAATACGCTGGAATTCTGCAGCGTAATTGTGGAGAGCTTGATTCGCCTCATTTATCAAACCCTACAGACCAGCAAAAGTAGAAATTTGTGACGTAACATACGATCCGCCGGTCTCAGTCCGACACAGATCGATGCTTACGTCATTACAGATGTTCTGAATGCAAATTTGGCACTATCTGACTACTTTTGCAAGTTATCAAATACCTACCTCGCCACTATTCCGGCCCAGCGTACCTGCTTTTCAATCTGCCGCCCTGGAGGCAGCGGATGCCATAGGAATCAATGGGAGTCTGAAAGCAGCGAAAGCTCATGTTATGTTTACACCTAACACCCTAACATAACCCCGAGTCTAAACACCCCTAATCTGCCACCCCCTACACTGCCGCCACCTACATTATACTTATTAACCCCTAAGACACCGCCGCCACCTACATTATACTTATTAACCCCTATTCTGCCGTCCCGACACCACCGCCACCTAAATAAAAGTTATTAAGCCCTATCCCGCCACTCCCGGACCCCGCCACAACTAACTAAAGGTATTAACCCCTAAACCCCTGACCTCTCACATCACTACCACTTACTAAACCTATTAACCCCTAAACCGCCAGCCCCCCACATCGCCATAAAGTAAATTAAACTATTAACCCCTAAACCTAACAACCCGCTAACTTTATATTAAATATTAACTCATCCTTATCTTTTAATAAATTTAAACTTACCTTTAGATTTAAATTAAACTATATTTAACTAATAATTAACCTACCCTAACTATTATACTAAAATTACATTAAACTATATTAAACTAATAATTAATCTACCCTAACTATTAGACTAAAATTACATTAAACTATATTAAATTAATAATTAATCTACCCTAAATATTATACTAAAATTACATTAAACTATATTAAACTAATTAATCTAGAAAGGAAAAAAGGGGGTTTCAATTCTTGGATTGAAAAATTGTAAACTTATATAGCACTCTTGTCCTAAAGGAAATGGCTATGGGTTAGAACACACTGGGCGGGGGGAGGGAAACGGTATTGCCCGTAAACAATTAAAATATAACCTTTATTGGATATCACTAAAATTAAATCCACAAACAAACATATAATTTATTAAAAACACATAATGTAAATGAGGTTATAGTATGCTGCGTATTTAGTTCGACACAGAAAGTGGCTTATGATGTTCAGTCTTAAACTGGACTTAAGTTACCGTTTCCCTCCCCCCCCCACCGTGTGTTCTAACCCATAGCCATTTCCCTTAGGACAAGAGTGCTATATAAGTGTACAATTTTTCAATCCAAGAATTGAAACCCCCTTTTTTGCTTTCCAGAATAAAAAAGTACATAGCCCCTCACTCTGTTTATCACTTCTAAGTTCAAATAATTTTTTTTCACAGAGGATCCTAAGTCCATTTACATAGTAGTGCCATTAGTCCTGTTTTTTCTTTGTTAATAATTAATCTACCCTAACTGTTAGACTAAATTACATTAAAATACAAATTAAATTAACTATATTATATATTTAAACACCTAGCCCTACTCAAATAATTTAAATCTACACTAAAAAATTACAAAGTTACAAAAAACTAACAGCTAAGTTACAAAAAATAACAAACACTAAGTTACAAAGAAAAATAAACACTAAGTTACACAAAATAAAAAAGAAATTATCAAAGATTTAAACTTATTATACCTAATCTAAGAGCCCTATGAAAATATAAAGCCCCCCAAAATAAAAAACCCTAACCTACAATAAACTACCAATGGCCCTTAAAAGGTCCTTTTGCGGGGCATTGCCCCAAAGAAATCAGCTCTTTTACCTATAAATAAAAAATACAAACAACCCCCCAACAGTAAAACCCACCATCCAAACAACCAACCCCCCCAAATAAAAACCTAACTAAAAAAACCTAAGCTTCCCATTGCCCTGAAAAGGGCATTTGGATGGGCATTGCCCTTAAAAGGGCATTTAACTCTATTGCAGCCCAAACCCTAATCTAAAAATAAAACCCACCCAATACACTCTTAAAAAATCCTAGCACTAACCCCTGAAGATTCACTTACAGTTTTGAGGATCCAACATCCATCCTCCAAGAAGCCGGGAGAAGTCCTCATCGAAGCCGGGAGAAGTCTTCATTCAAGCGGCCGAAGTCTTCATCCAAGCCTGCAGAAGTCTTCACCCAGACGGCATCTTCTATCTTCATCCATCCGGCGTGGAGCGGCTCCATCTTCAAGACATCCGACGTAGAGCATCCTCTTCTTCCGACGACTCCCGACGAATGAAGGTTCCTTTAAGTGACGTCATCCAAGATGGCGTCCCTTAGATTCCGATTGGCTGATAGAATTCTATCAGCCAATCGGAATTAAGGTTGAAAAAATCTTATTGGCTGTTGTGTAACTTAGTGTTTTTATTTTGTAACTTAGTGTTTGTCATTTTTTGTAACTTAGTTGTTAGTTTTTTGTAACTTTGTAATTTTTTTAGTGTATATTTAATATATTTGAGTAGGGTTAGGTGTTTAAATATATAATATAGTTAATTTAATTTGTAGTTTAATGTAATTTAGTCTAACAGTTATGGTAGATTAATTATTAGTTTAATATAGTTTCATGTAATTTTAGTCTGATAGTTAGGTTAGGTTAATTGTTAGTTTAATATAGTTTAATGTAATTTAGTCTAACAGTTAGGGTAGATTAATTAATAGTTTAATATTAATTAATTTAAATCTAAAGGTAAGTTTAAATTTATTATAAGATAGGGATGAGTTAATATTTAATATAAGGTTAGCGGGTTGTTAGGTTTAGGGGTTAATAAGTTAATTAAGTTTATGGAGATATGGGGGGCTGGCAGGATATGTTTTAATAACTTTATTCGAGTTGCGGTGGGCTCCGTGAGCAGGGGGATAGGGGTTAATAACATAATGTAGGTGGCGGCAGTGTAGGGGCGGCAGATTAGGGGTTAAGAGCATAATGTAGGTGGCGGCAGTGTAGGCGGCGGAAGATTAGGGGTTAAGAACATAATGTAGGTGGAGGCGGGGTCCGGGAGTGGCAGGATAGGGGTTAATAAGTTTATTAGAGTTGCGGTGGGGTCCGGGAGCGGCGGGATAGGGGTTAATAACTTTATTTAGTTTCGGCGGGGTCCGGGAGCGGCGGGATGGGGATTAAACAGTTTAGTATAGTGGTGGTGTTTAGTGACAGTATACAAATAAAGCTGTTAAAAAGCCGAATAGCAGTGAGATCGATGACTGTTAGTTAACAACAGTCCGCTGCTCATTGCCCCGTACTTGGTGCGTGACTTTTTGACAGCTTTTTTGTTAAATTTGGAGAGCATATTCAGGTCCGCGGCCGCGATGTTAGGCAATGTCAGGCGAGCGTATTGGTGCCGGCGAATGCAGCATAGTTGACGACTTGATAAATAGGCCTCTATATGTGTATGCAAATGTATTTATATGTGTATATATGTATTTACAGATATTTATACACATATGAACACATAAATACATATGTATACATATATAGACACACACACACACACACATATATATATATATATATATATATATATAAAGCTATGAGGAGTGGCTAGCCAAACTGGGTTGTTTTCTTTAGAAAAAAGACGCTTGAGAGGTGACATGATTACTTTATATAAATATATTCAAGGCCCATATACAGAGATGGCAGAAGCTCTGTTTATTCCAAGAAAATTGTTTGTGATAAGAGGTCACAATTTATGGTTGGAGGAAAGGAGATTTATTCTCCTGCAACAGAAATGTTTTTTTCACTGTAAGAGCAATAAAATTATGGAACTCATTACCAAAGGAGGTAGTGAATGCCAATACCCTAGATACATTTGTAAAAATTGTTTGGATACATTTCTGTCTAGAAACAAAATTCATGGATATGATTGCTCTATAAAATGGGTCACCTTTTAGTGGGATTATTTAAGCTTAACTGGAGCTTTTGTAAGTATTTTAGATTTGTATAGGTTAAACTCGATGGACTTCGGTCTTTTTTCAACCTCATCTACTATGTTATTAGGTATATAAGTGCATTGGAGCCCTTTGCAGTCAAGTAGATGAAAACATGTTAAAGCATATCTATACAATTTTTTTGTTTAATAAAGTGTTTAACTATGTATTTACTGTAAATATTCACATTCTAATGCTCTTCACATAGGGGAATGAAATGTGTTCTATGTATTTTTAAATAAATAAATATATTATATAAGACACCGCCGCCACCTACATTATACTTATTAACCCCTATTCTGCCGTCCCGACACCGCCGCCACCTAAATAAAAGTTATTAACCCCTATCCCGCCACTCCCGGACCCCGCCACAACTAACTAAAGGTATTAACCCCTAAACCCCTGACCTCTCACATCACTACCACTTACTAAACCTATTAACCCCTAAACCGCCAGCCCCCCACATCGCCATAAAGTAAATTAAACTATTAACCCCTAAACCTAACAACCCGCTAACTTTATATTAAATATTAACTCATCCTTATCTTTTAATAAATTTAAACTTACCTTTAGATTTAAATTAAACTATATTTAACTAATAATTAACCTACCCTAAATATTATACTAAAATTACATTAAACTATATTAAACTAATAATTAATCTACCCTAACTATTAGGCTAAAATTACATTAAACTATATTAAATTAATAATTAATCTACCCTAAATATTATACTAAAATTACATTAAACTATATTAAACTAATTAATCTAGAAAGGAAAAAAGGGGGTTTCAATTCTTGGATTGAAAAATTGTACACTTATATAGCACTCTTGTCCTAAAGGAAATGGCTATGGGTTAGAACATACTGGGCGGGGGGAGGGAAATGGTATTGCCCGTAAACAATTAAAATATAACCTTTATTGGATATCACTAAAATTAAATCCACAAACAAACATATAATTTATTAAAAACACATAATGTAAATGAGGTTATAGTATGCTGCGTATTTAGTTCGACACAGAAAGTGACTTATGATGTTCAGTCTTAAACTGGACTTAAGTTACCGTCCCCCCCCCCCCCCCCGTGTGTTCTAACCCATAGCCATTTCCCTTAGGACAAGAGTGCTATATAAGTGTACAATTTTTCAATCCAAGAATTGAAACCCCCTTTTTTGCTTTCCAGAATAAAAAAAGTACATAGCCCCTCACTCTGTTTATCACTTCTAAGTTCATATAATTATTTTTCACAGAGGATCCTAAGTCCATTTACATAGTAGTGCCATTAGTCCTGTTTTTTCTTTGTTAATAATGAATCTACCCTAACTGTTAGACTAAATTACATTAAAATACAAATTAAATTAACTATATTATATATTTAAACACCTAACCCTACTCAAATAATTTAAATCTACACTAAAAAATTACAAAGTTACAAAAAACTAACAGCTAAGTTACAAAAAATAACAAACACTAAGTTACAAAGAAAAATAAACACTAAGTTACACAAAATAAAAAAGAAATTATCAAAGATTTAAACTTATTATACCTAATCTAAGAGCCCTATGAAAATAAAAAGCCCCCCAAAATAAAAAAACCCTAACCTACAATAAACTACCAATGGCCCTTAAAAGGTCCTTTTGCGGGGCATTGCCCCAAAGAAATCAGCTCTTTTACCTGTAAATAAAAAATACAAACAACCCCCCAACAGTAAAACCCACCATCCACACAACCAACCCCCCCAAATAAAAACCTAACTAAAAAAACCTAAGCTCCCCATTGCCCTGAAAAGGGCATTTGGATGGGCATTGCCCTTAAAAGGGCATTTAACTCTATTGCAGCCCAAACCCTAATCTAAAAATAAAACCCACCCAATACACTCTTAAAAAATCCTAACACTAACCCCTGAAGATTTACTTACAGTTTTGAAGATCCAACATCCATCCTCCAAGAAGCCGGGAGAAGTCCTCATCGAAGCCGGGAGAAGTCTTCATTCAAGCAGCCGAAGTCTTCATCCAAGCCTGCAGAAGTCTTCACCCAGACGGCATCTTCTATCTTCATCCATCAGGCGTGGAGCGGCTCCATCTTCAAGACATCCGACGCAGAGCATTCTCTTCTTCTGACGACTCCCGACGAATGAAGGTTCCTTTAAGGGACGTCATCCAAGATGGCGTCCCTTAGATTCCGATTGGCTGATAGAATTCTATCAGCCAATCGGAATTAAGGTTGAAAAAATCTTATTGGCTGTTGTGTAACTTAGTGGGTTTTTTTGTAACTTAGTGTTTGTCATTTTTTGTAACTTAGTTGTTAGTTTTTTGTAACTTTGTAATTTTTTAGTGTATATTTAATATATTTGAGTAGGGTTAGGTGTTTAAATATATAATATAGATAATTTAATTTGCAGTTTAATGTAATTTAGTCTAACAGTTATGGTAGATTAATTATTAGTTTAATATAGTTTAATGTAATTTTAGTCTGATAGTTAGGTTAGGTTAATTGTTAGTTTAATATAGTTTAATGTAATTTAGTCTAACAGTTAGGGTAGATTAATTAATAGTTTAATATTAATTAATTTAAATCTAAAGGTAAGTTTAAATTTATTATAAGATAGGGATGAGTTAATATTTAATATAAAGTTAGCGGGTTGTTATGTTTAGGGGTTAATAGGTTAATTAAGTTTATGGAGATATGGGGGGCTGGCAGGATATGTTTTAATAACTTTATTCGAGTTGTGGTGGGCTCCGTGAGCAGGGGGATAGGGGTTAATAACATAATGTAGGTGGAGGCAGTGTAGGGGGCGGCAGATTAGGGGTTAAGAGCATAATGTAGGTGGCGGCAGTGTAGGCGGCGGAAGATTAGGGGTTAAGAACATAATGTAGGTGGAGGCGGGGTCTGGGAGTGGCAGGATAGGGGTTAATAAGTTTATTAGAGTTGCGGTGGGGTCCGGGAGCGGCGGGATAGGGGTTAATAACTTTATTTAGAAAGGAGATTTATTCTCCTGCAACAGAAATGTTTTTTTCACTCTAAGAGCAATAAAATTATGGAACTCATTACCAAAGGAGGTAGTGAATGCCAATACCCTAGATACATTTGTAAAAATTGTTTGGATACGTTTCTGTCTAGAAACAAAATTCATGGATATGATTGCTCTATAAAATGGGTCACCTTTTAGTGGGATTATTTAAGCTTAACTGGAGCTTTTGTAAGTATTTTAATTTTGTATAGGTTGAACTCGATGGACTTCGGTCTTTTTTCAACCTCACCTACTATGTTATTATGTATATAAGTGCATTGGAGCCCTTTGCAGTCAAGTAGATGAAAACATGTTAAAGCATATCTATACAATTTTTTTGTTTAATAAAGTGTTTAACTATGTATTTACTGTAAATATTCACATTCTAATGCTCTTCACATAGGGGAATGAAATGTGTTCTATGTATTTTTTTTTTTAATATTTTTATTGAGGTTATAAGAAATGTTACAGAAAATGCTCGTCTCTTAACACTAAGAGTTAGGTATTGAAACATATACAGTATAACCAAAAACATAATGAAAAAATAGAAATATAACAATTCTGGGCATGTATTCTATGCTTCTCCAGAAGAGTAGCAAAACAGTAGCTATGTAATATGAAACTATATCTGGTATTCTTATTGTACAAGTTGTGAGTAGCGTAATTTGTAACAAATATCTAGTCAACGGAAATAATGTTATAAGATATAGATAACTGGTAAAACCACAAATGAAATTGAAACCTCATTTTTATATTATAGGAATAATAAACCTGGTCCCCACATTGCAACTTGTGCGGTTATTAAATATGATAAAAAAGAGGATTGGGGCAAGTGGAGATTAGCTGTTGTTTGGTCACTTTTGGACCAAATTGGCGGGGAGTGGGAAAAGGAGTTCAGCGGACAAGTGCCGCTCTAAGTGGAGTGGGGGGGGAGGGGAGTTGTGGGGGGCGGAGCCTTAGACTGCCTCAGAGTTATAACGTGCAAGGGGTGAGTATAGAATATATTATAGAGCTAAAGGGATGGACTATAAGGGACAATCTATTAGATATGTAATTGAAAGTAGATAATTGATAATTGATAAGGGGGCCCATAAGTTGCTCAGAGCATAGCGGTTTATATACGTAGTGGAGGGTCTGATCGGGAGGTCCTATCTGGCTAAATAGAAAAGTTTTGGCCACATATCTATAAGCATAGGGGTGGGGAGCTGATAATGCCCTATGAGGAGAAAATCCATATAATTAGGCATCTAAATTCCTCTGTAAAGGGCAATAAAACATGTAGGTTGGTTGCTAAAGGTTATTATGTAGCACTATTATATAATGAGGGGTCATAGTGATGTAGAAGGCAACTGGTTTCCGACCCAAAACACATTACAAATAAATCTGTTTTCTATAAGATGAGCTATGTGGGAGGGGGAAATAGTTGTGTATGGAATATTAGGGACTTCTGGGTGAGTTCCTCTCCTGGGGAAATGCCAGCTATAGGCGATGTGGGAAAAAGGAGTGAGGGTATTACCCGCAGGCAGCCAGTACCGGCGGGAAAGGGAGGAGAGGGGCCCAGCAGTAACATATAAGTTATACTAACCATGAATTCACCTTAGGGGACCTCATTTTCCAGAGGAGTAGCTATAATTTAAGTCATAATAACAAACTTCACATATAAAACAAATGTATAAGTAGAGGGCGAAAGGAACTGCTAACCGCAGCACCAGCAACTTTCATCATGCAATAAATGACATTTCTAAGAAGGTAATGCAAAGTCTCTAACATCTATGGAGTGTGATTCTTTAAGAGAGATAAGATGGTAGCTTGTAAGGGCATTTCTAAGATCCCTATGTCGCAACCATCCCGATACAAAGGTTACCATAAGAGATGTTATATTATGGCAATACGAGATAAACCCAAGCTGAAATATATGGTGTCAGTAAATGATTATACACAAGAATAAACCGCATATTAGTTAATATAGCTATACAAAGACAAAATATGAGTTCAGGTTAATCTAAGAAGCTAAGTGATCTATAGTTCAACATTGCATAATGAACGGGGGAAGAACACAAAATCAGAAACACAAATTCAAAATCACAGCATATTATGTAATGCGATACCCAGAGCTATAGGAGAGTAAGGTTTGTACCCGTGTGTGAGCTCCTGGGTTTACCTGAGCAAGTCCTCTTGACGGAGTGGGTCCTAACAACTAGTTCTGAGCAGTCAGAGCAGAATTGGAGTAAGTTATGTACCCGGGTGTATGCTCTGTAGGTGCTTAGGATTTTGCCAGGGCGAACATAGCAAAGGTATCTGAAGGTGTAAATCAATGTCTTGAATAGTCAAGATTATCCGTGTAGGTCTTCTTATTCTTAGGGAGGAGGTCCCTCACCTGGTGGATGCCATTCTGGTGCTGTAGTGCTAAGCTCGTTGGAGTTGTTTTTCCGTCTATCACTGGATTCCCGGGTGGGGGTAAGTTTCAGGTTGTGTAGTACTTTCAGGCCCTGCTCGAGAGTTGAGATAACGTAGGATTGTTCCTCATGTCTGAAGAAAATCTTTACCGGGAACCCCCACCTGTATTTTATGTTGTGATGTCTCAGGGTTTGTGTTACCAGTTGAAAGGATCTTCTTTTTGCTAAGGTGCGGGGAGATAGATCCGGAAAAATTTGCAAGTTGTGGTAAGGTTTATTGAGGGGCTTGTTGGCAAAAGATGCTCTGAGGATCTTCTCTTTCGTTGTAAAATAATGAAGTCTCAGGATAACATCCCTTGGAGCGTCTGAAGGTGAGTTACGAGAACGTAATGCCCTGTGGGCTCTGTCCATCAGAAGATCTGAATCAGAAACGGGACCTAAGAGGTCTCTGAAGAGGCCGAGCAAATAGTTGTTAAGTTCCGCTGGGGCTATTTCTTCTGCTATTCCCCTAATCCTCAGGTTGTTACGGCGGGATCTGTCCTCGAGATCCGCCATCTTATCTTCCAAGTCAGAGATTTGCACTGCTAGGCTCTGTGAGTATGCGAGAGCATTAGAATCGTCTATAGCCAGATCTTCATGTTTCTTTTCTAAAGATTCCATTCTGTCATCTAGTGAGGAGATATCACGTTTCAATTCGCTAACTGATTGGCGTAAGTCCTGTCTTATGGACGCGTAGTGAGTGTCCATTTTATCTGACAAGGTCTTGATAGTCTCGAGGAAGGTCGCCTGTGATAGAGCTGTTCTGTCTTTAGATGAATTATCCCCTTCCAGGCGTCTATGCATGGAGAAGTTAGAGTCCCTTGAATCCTCCTCTGAGAGGTCTGGATCAGACGCATTTTTACTGTGAAAGTGGTCCGTTAGAGTTCTTTTGGGGATTTCTCGATGTTTTGGTTTCCTCTTTCCAGATTGTGCCATGTTGAGTAGAGAGTTGCTGTTTGTAATCTGGCCGGGAAAATAATTTCTGCTCTAAAAAAGACTCCTGGGGGGACTCAGGCTGGCACCACACTTATGGGGAGCCTAGACCTTTATCGTGTATGGAGGTTGTTTAGGTAGAAGAAGGGGTAGCAGATGAAGCCGAGCGTCAGTTGTGTCCCCTGAGCGTTTGTTTTCCCTCAAGAGAATTGCAACTGGTATTCTGAGGGAGTGAATATAGTCTTTTTGCAAGGCTGAGCTCTTAGAAGTTTCCCCCCTCCCAGGATAGTGCCACCTCTGGGCGAGTCCGGAAAAGGGAAAGTGGGTATGACCCACAGCCTATAGTGACTGCGGAAAGGGGGGGGAGGGGGAGAGATTTAGTATAGTTGGTGGCAGGTAGCGTGATAGACCGTTTAATGAGAGGAAATTAACAATCTTTTGCAAAAGATCTCCGTTTGTAAAAAAGATAGGGTTTCTCTTCCTAGAAACTCTGGGTCTGGAGGTGGGAGCAACGAAGCAGATCACCTCAGTTAAGGTAGTAGGAGAGGCAGGGATCCTCTGCAACTAGGGTCTTCATTAATTGGTGTCTCTGAGCAGTGGATTGCCTTCAGGAGTTTAAGGTTTAACTTTTTAGTTATGGCTACGTGGCCTTTCTGTTGTTGAAAGCTGCAGGGATGCTTTAACTGGGGTGTTATGTGATATAAGAGTATCTGATGAATTGCTTGTAATGTGAGGGGATGCAGCCAATAAGAGCAGGGACCAGATGGTATAGTGTAGGTAGCGCTGGGAAACAAAGTCCTCTGTGTCTGTCTCTTGCAACTGAATAAACAATTTTCCTTCCCTGCACACCTAGATAGTGCACTGCAAGAATATTGGTAATAGGAGTAACTTTATGCAGCCTAGTTTATCAGGGAACTGACTTTCCTGCCCCCACTCTATCTCAAGAGTAAGCAATTCGTTGCGAGCAGAGGGGCTTTCCCTTAACTAGTGTGGAAGTACTTAGTAAAAATGGCGTCTATTCGCGCCCAAAAAAACTGTCATTGCTCCCGCTGCAGCCTCTGTGTCCCATCTCATAAAGTCAATTCAAGTGTGGGCTCCGATCTGTCCCCCCAACCACCAGACCCTAGGAGTGCTGTGAGTTTACTTGTAACTTACCCCCAATTGCGGCGGGTAGCGATGTGAGAACTCCTCTCTGCAGCGTGTGTCGTCAAGTGCTGGGAGTTATAGCGCAAGATGCACCGCTGTATCAGGGGCCCTGCAGGAGACCCGTAGTATGTGGCTGAGTGCTCGATATTGTAGCAGTGGCCGGCGGTATCAGTCAGGTTCAGGGTAGCCGATCTGGGTGCAGCTCCGTATTGCGGCTGTGTTCCGCTATATGTCCTGCGGGCTGGCGGCTGTGAAGGGGGCTAAAGGAAGCTCTGGGGTGACAAACCAAGGAGCTTAGGAGCTAGATTATATTACCCATGCCCCCAAGGCTAAAGCACTTAATTACATATATTAGAAAAAGGTTATATGGGCTTTTGTTGAGGAGAGCTCCTGTAAAACACAACCGCTCAGTACAGCTGCTGGCTCCGCCCCCCCCCCCCCCGTTCTATGTATTTTTAAATAAATAAATATATATATATATATATATATATATTATATGAAGATATATATTTTACCAAACAAACATCATATATATAATATATATAAAAAAACATATTATTCTATGTGAAGAACATCAGAATGTTAAATATTAATATATTAATAATGAGAAAATGTGATTGGGTTTATGTGCAAGTTGTCAGGGCTTTTCCCTGTTTTGTTTGCCATGTGCTGCTGGCAGCCATTTTACTCACCTCTCTTCCTGACTATGGTGCATTGTGGGGGATGCTGCTCATTTCCTGCACTTCCTTTTATGGCCAGACTGGTGTGTATCATCCGTGTAAGATGGGATGCAGTCTCAGAATTGTGATGTCATCACTTATTATTTAAAGGGCCTCTGTTCAGTATGCTTTGCCTTTGTGTTGTCTCAGACCTGTTTGTGAGAGTTCCTGTGTATTACCTGGCTGCCTGACGTCCTTCCTGATTCCTGATTCCTGGCTTGTTCCTGACTCTGCTGTTTTCCTTGTTGCTGATTCCGGCTTGTCTGACTATTTGCTTTGGCTCCTGACTCGGCTCGTCTGACTACCAGTTCTGGTTTTGACTCCTGGCTTGTTATTTGACTTGTGGATTTTTTTTATTTTTTGCTATTAATAAAGGTGTGATTATTTTTGCACTTCTCGTCTCAGTCTGATTCCTGGCACCCTGATACAAGTAGGGTGTTAGTTTCCCCCCCACTTTTCATGCTCTATTGAAGTCTATGGGGGAAAACGTTAATGCAATCATTATTTTTGAAGTTCACCGTAAAAAGCTTACTTCAAACGGAGTTAGCCCGTGAGTGATAAATAGTGCTCCACTTGTAATCTAACGCGAAGGAATTTTCATCTCACAACACAGTGATTAGTGGTCTCTAATGTACTGTAAACATAGAAACATAGATATTGGTGACAGCTAAAAATGATATATCCATCAAGTTGGCATCAGATTGTAGAAAATAAGGGCAAGTCTGTCATATTATTTTTGGCTGTAATTTTACATCAATATATAAAAAAAAATGTATATAAAAATTGTTAGGTAATTATTCTCTATCAGCTTCCCTTAGAATAGCCTTTGAAGAATGTTAATTGCTAGTTTGGAGAACATTTTATAGAATATCTGGTCCAAGAGCTTTCTTAAATTTTAATTTTCTAATAGAAAATGAGTTGTATTCTAATTTTTTTTCCACATATGCACCTGTATAGTAGATAAGATCAGAGATGTGCACAGGTGAAAAATTAGTTTTGTCGGAAAGATTTGTTTCAGACTTTTCCCAATGTTAAGCTTAGCCGAATAATGGGTTCTGACTTGTTACCATTATTTTCAAAGGGAACAACAAACTAATTTTAACAAAAAATTTACATTATAGAATTTTAACACTTAAAAGAACTTATCAACTCACTGATTTGAGTCAATGGGCTCCTTTTATTAAGCAGTGGATGTTGCTTTGGAGTCCCATCATTTCAGGATCACCAGTCATAATGTTGCTGCTCCTTAACCTGTCCAGCATCTTTTAGGTGGTGCAATGATAAATTCGGACAGTGTATGCTGTCGCATTTAGGGATGTTGAGTGGACATGATGCACTATAGCGAATTATGTCTGCTCGACATTTAATAAATATACCCCCATCACTAGTTTACAGAGGCACAGAAGTAACACAACTGCACGTTCGAATAGCTCTAGTCAAAGTGCATCTTTCTTTCATGTAATTGGCAAGAGTCCATGAGCTAATGACGTATGGGATATACAATCCTACCAGGAGGGGCAAAGTTTCCCAAACCTCAAAATGCCTATAAATACACCCCTCACCACACCCACAATTCAGTTTTACAAACTTTGCCTCCCTATGGAGGTGGTGAAGTTTGTGCTTTATTTTCTTCTGTGATATCCGCTTCTCAGCATTTTGGTTGGAAACCTTAGTGCAACAGGAAACAGATCCTGATTTATCTAGCATTGTTCCCTTGCTTCAACATGCTAATCATTTTATCTGTGATGCTATTTTTGATATCATCAAAATTGATGCTAAAAGAGCTTTGTGGCTCAAATTTTGGAATGCTGACATGGTAACAATTTATTTGGTTCTCAGTTGGATTCAATTATTTCAACTGTCACTGGGGGGGGGGGGGGAGTTTTTTTTGCCTCAGGATAAAAGATCTAAGGGTAAATCTAAAGCTTCTAATTGTTTTTCGTTCTTTTCGACAGGAATAAGGAACAGAAAGCCAATCCTTCCCCCAAAGAATCTGGTTCCAATTGGAATCCTTCTTCAAGTTGGAATAAATCCAAGCCTTTTAAGAAACTAAAGCCAGACCCCAAGTCTGCACGAAGGTGCAGCCCTCATTCCAGCTCAGCTGGAGGGGGCAGATAAAAAAAATTCTAAAACATTTGGGCAGATTCAGTCCAAAATCAATGGATTCAGAGTATTGTCTCTCAAGGGAATCAAATAGGATTCAGAGTAAGACCTCCTGTGAGAAGATTTTTTCTCTCACATGTTCCAGCAAATCCAGTGAAGGCTCAGGTTTTTCTGAAGTGTGTTTCAGATCTAGAGCTTTCGGGGGTAATCATACCAGTTCCATTTCAGGAACAAACAGGGTCTGGGGTTTTATTCAAATCTATTCATTGTCCCAAAGAAAGAAAATTCATTCAGGCCAGTTCTGGATCTGAAAATTTTGAATCGTTTTGTAAGAGTGCGAACTTTCAAAATGGTGACTATAAGGACTATTCTGCCTTTTGTTCAGCAAGGTCATTATATGTCCATGATAGACTTACAGGATGCATATCTTCATATTCCGATTTATCCAGTTAACTATCGGTTTCTGAGATTCTCTTTTCTAGACAAGCATTACCAATTTGTTGCTCTTCCATTTGGCCTACCGACAGCTCCAAGAATTAGAGAACAGGGTATTGCGGTGTTTCCTTATTTGGACGATATCTTGGTACTAGCTCAATCTTTACATTCTGCCGAATCTCACACGAATCAACTAGTGTTGTTTCTTAAAAGACATGGTTGGAGGATCAATTTACCGAAAAGTTCCTTGATTCCTCAGACAATGGTCACCTTTTTTAGGTTTCCAGATAGATTCAGTGTCCATGACTCTGTCTCTAACAGACAAGAGACAAATGAAATTGGTCTCAATCATTCCCTTCAGTGGCTATGTGCATGGAAGTTTTAGGTCTCTTGACTGCAGCATCGGACGCAATCCCCTTTGCTTGTTTTCATATGAGACCCTCTTCAGCTTTGTATGCTGAATCAATGGTGCAGGGATTATACAAGGATATCACAATTAATATCCTTAAATCCCAATGTTCGACTCTCTCTGACTTGGTGGTTAGATCACCATTGTATAGTTCAAGGGGCTTCTTTTGTTCGTCCAACCTGGACTGTAATCACAACAGATGCAAGTCTTTCAGGTTGGGGGCTTTCTGGGGATCTCTGACAGCACAAGGGGTTTGGAAATCTCAAGAGGCGAGGTTACCAATCAATATTTTAGAACTCTGTGCTATTTTCAGGGCTCTTCAGGTTTGGCCTCTGTTGAAGAGAGAACCATTCTTTTGTTTTCAGACAGACAATATCACAACTGTGGCATATGTCAATCATCAGGGTGGTACTCACAGTCCCCTAGCTATGAAATAAGTATCTCGGATAGTTTCTTGGGCGGAATCCAGCTCTTGTCTAATTTCTGGGGTACATATCCCAGGTGTAGACAATTGGGAAGTGGATTATCTCAGCCGTCAGACTTTACATTCAGGGGAGTGGTCTCTCCAGTCCAGATGTGTTTTTTAAGATTGTTTCAGATGTGGGGTCTTCCAGAAATAGATCTGATGGCTTCCCATCTAAACAAGAAACTCCCAGGTACTTGTCCAGGTCCTCAGGGATCCTCAGGCAGAGTAGGTGGAGGCGTTAGCAGTTCCTTGGTTTTACCAACCTACTTATATCTCCCGCCTCTAGTTGCTTCTTCCAAGAGTGATCTCCAAGATCATCATGGAACAATCATTTGTGTTTCTGGTAGCACCAGCATGGGCCTCACAGGTTTCTGGTATACGGATCTTGTCCGGATTGTCCAGTTGCCAACCTGGCCACTTTCTTTAAGATCAGACCTTCTGTCTCAAGGACCGTTTTCCATCAGGATCTAAATTGTTAAATTTGAAGGGTATTGCAAATTGAACGCTTAGTCATAGAGGTTTCTCTGACTCATTGATTAATACTATGTTACAGATCGTAAATCTTTTCTAGGAAGATTTACTATCAAGTTTGGAAGACTTATATTTCATGGTGTGAATTTTCATCAGGATAAAACAGTTTTTGCGGACTTCATTTAAATTTTTACCTAAAGTTGTGAATTCTAACAACATTAATAGGGAAATTGTTTTTCCCTCTTTGTGTCCTAATCCTAAGAATTCTTTGGAGAGATCCTTACATTCTCTGGATGTTGTAAGAGCTTTGAAATATTATGTGGAAGCTACTAAGATTTCAGGAAGACTTTCTAGTCTATTTGTTGTCTTTTCTGGTTTTAGGAAGATCAGAAAGCTTCTGCCATTTCCCTTGGCATCTTAAAGCTTTTGATTCATCAGGCTTATTTGGAGTCAGGGTCAGGCTCCGCCTCAGAGAATTACAGCTCATTCTACTAGATCAGTCTCCACTTCGTGGGCTTTTAGGAATGAAGCTTCAGTTGATCAGATTTGCAAAGCAGCAACTTGGTCTTCTTTGCATACATTTACCAAATTCTACCGTTTTTATGTATTTGCCTCTTCAGAAGCAGTTTTTGGTAGAAAAGTTCTTCAGGCCAGCTGTTTCAGTTTGATTCCTCTGCTTATGTTTTAAGTTTTTTCTTTTCAATTATGAGAATAAACTTATTGTTTTTGGATCTGGATTTAATTTTTTCAGCGGAAAATGGCTGTTTTTTATTTTATCCCTCCCTCCCTCTCTAGTGACTCTTCTGTGGGAAACTTTGCCCCTCCTGGTAGGATTGTATATCCCATACGTCACTAGCTCATAGACTCTTGCCAATATGAAAGAAATGAATTTATCAGGTAAGTTCTTACATAAATTATGTTTTTTTGGCACCAAATGGCATGAATGAATGAGAATTTGGTCACGCAATTGTTTGGTCTTCATTCTTTTCGTGCAATAATGTATTTGGCTTTTTGCGTAATGGACGACTTGCGGAATCGGCATAAATTCAAACAAACTTGTATTTATCCGAAGCCAAATGCCCATCTATAATTAGATAAGATAATGCCAAGAACACTGCATGTACTACAGTAGAATCATATGTAAATATGTACTGTAATGATCTTTACTGAAGATACAGTTTTTTAGGTCATTGCAAACTATAGAACAATACTGTATTGCTATTAACGTTTGAGCAAATTTTTAAACTACAGTACTATGTCAGAGGGACTGGGCTGTGGGGTCTTTCAGTATCCTTGGCTTCTTCCAAAGATAAAAATTTGAGTTATCTTTTCTTGAGTATTTCTCATTAATCATTTTGGTAGCAGGATATCATAAAAAAAAAAAAAGATGTTAAAGGCCTGTTCATAGTCAGGGTCATTATGTAGGAAAAGGTTCCACCGATTATTTTCATCATGGTGGAGATGTTGCTGAGGAATTTTGTAGCGGGTTCTCTTCTGCATCAGTTTGCTTTTTCACTTAGGATATGTTGCTCTGCTAATTCTTAAAGTTCTTAACTGCTAAAATCTTCACTATCAAACTGCAACAATTCCTGTACATTATCTTTATTAGCATACTCCATTAGCAAGTTTAACAATGTTTTTAATGAGTGATTCATTCTCACCTTACTCCAAGTCTTGCCATAGTTTCTTGCACACACCATTCATGCAGTTTGGTGCTACTTCTTCTTGGCTGGTTTCATGCTATCCATTGAATTTGTATTGCTGTACTCATTTCAAAATTGCTTAATAATTAGTTTTTCTTTATTTATTTTCACTGTGAGATTCTTGAATGTGTGATGGAGGTAGTAATACTCAAGATTAAACATTTCTCCGATCCATTGGTTGCATTAATAATGTGGTGTTGGGAGAAAAGTAAAGTACTTCCTCAGGAATGCAGGTTTGAAGTTTTTCTGAATTATCAGGGTAGCCTGGAGCATTATCAAGCACCAGTAATTATTTAGGCGCAGTGCAGTGCTCCTCACAAAAGCATTTCACAGACAGGTAAGAATGAGGGACAAATTATTTTTAAAAAATATCAGCTATTACCCAGATCACTGTCAGACTTTATTTTGTGGTGCCTTTCATAGCTTGTGGTGCTTGAGAATCATCTACAAAAAATAGGATTTAAAGGGACAGTCTGCTCTAAAATATTAATTAATTTTTTTAGATAGATAACTCCTTTACCCACCCATTCCTCAGCTTTGCACAACCAACATTGGTGTATTCATATACTTCATAACCTCTAAATATATGCCTGTCTCTGAGCCACTAAAAACCGCCTCTTATCTCTTAGCATTTTTATAGCTTTTCACAGCAATACACTTTTTAGTTCAGGTGTGCCATATAACAACATTGTCGCTCACTCCTATGGAGTTATTCATGAGTCAGCACTAATTGGCTAAAATGCAAGTCTGTTAATAGCACTGAGATAAGGGGGGCAGTCTGCATTGTCTTAGATACAAGGGGGCATATTTATCAAGCTCCGAATGGAGCTTGATGCCCGTGTTTCTGGTGAGCCTGCTGGCTCGCCAGAAACAGCAGTTTTGAAGCAGCGGTCACAAAGGACCGCTGCTCCATAACCTGTCAACCTGCTCTGAGCAGGGCGAACAGATATCGCCGGAAATCAACCCGATCTAGTACGATCGGGGTTGATTGACACACCCCTGCTGGTGGCCTATTGGCCGCGAGTATGCAGGGGGGTGTCGTTGCACCCAGCAGCTCTTGTGAGCTACTGGTGCAATGCTGAATACGGCGAGCGTATTGCTCGCCGTATTCAGCGAGGTCTGTCGGACCTGATCCGCAGTGTCGGATCAGGTCCGACAGACCTTGATAAATAGAGGCCCAAGGTAATCACATTTTTGTTTGTTGGACATAAAAGAATATAAAGGCATTATTTTTCAGAAAAGCCTATTTCATAAACATCAGAGATATGTTTATATAGTTGTCTTGCTCAATGAAAACTGTAAAAATTGCAGGAAATTCCTAGACTATCTTTGTGTCTGCCAGTTGCTTCACCAGTGATACATATGCTGTGGTGTTACCAAGTTCTTTAAATCTATTAAATCAGATTCTGCTAACTATAAAAATGTTTCTGATAGTATTTCCTTTTTCCTTCTTCCTTCATTTGTGTTAAGATATTTCTTACTTTTTCCATTATTACCATTATCAATTGGCTCAAGGGCATTTTCTATTGTGCTTGATTATCATTCGAGATGCTAAGACATCTTTCTCTTTCTTCAAGCATATGACTTAAAGGGATATTAAACCCAAAAAGTTTCTTTCATTATTCAGAAAGAGAATACCATTTTTAAAAAGTTTCCAATTTACTTCTATTATCAAATTTGCTTTGTTCTCATGTTATTCTTTGTTGAAGGGATACCTAGGTAGGCAGCGTGAACATGCCTGAAGCACTACATAACAGAAAATAGTGCTGCCATCTAGTGCTCCTGCTAATGTATAACATTGTTGCAAAACTGCTGCCATATAGAGTTGCAGACACGTGCACACTCATAAGCTTACTTTACTGTTTTTCAACAAAGGATTACAGTTCAAAGAGAGAATATAGGGTCTAGATATCCTTCAAATTTATAGCTCTAATGAAGGATTTAATGTTCAATTTTAATTGTATATTCACACTAGTGAGGGGAGCCCATATAAGCCAAACCATGTAGTGGTAACAATGAGTCCAATAATAAAGTCTATGTATATAACATTATCAGTGTAATGAGAGACCTCTGGCAGGGGGGCATGCGTGTGTAGTGCATGCATATAAATACAGTTTTACCTGAGCAAAAACCAACATCCACTATATAGACGTGATTGCTACAGATGCCCCTCCACACACCACCGGGTCAATCTCTCTCCTCTTCTGTTGCCGAGTTTATAGCTCCATCAACTTTGTTACCGGACACTTCCGTTACGAGGGATAGCAGTATGGCAGCTTGACTTCTCCAGCTGGTTAACATCCGACATCCCGAGTAGACGTATCTTTGGCAGCGGCCTGTCTGCTGTGACAGAGCTTCTCCTCCATACGCCAAAATGTGGGCGTGTTGTGTGTGTGTGCTATGCCGACCAATCCACTGCAACCTCCTCCAGCCAATGTAATGCGGTGGGGCAAAACTAAGCCACAGAAGCGGCTAGCACCATAGTATAGATATCCTCTATTGTAGACCCAGCAGAAAAAGTCCCTCCAGTACAGAATATACTTAGATGCACTAAGTTAGGAAACAGAATAGCAGCTGCTCCAGGCAAGGCTGCAATGGGCTCCAGACTTCTCACAGATGAGTCAGCAAGGGTGGATAGTGCTCTCAGCTGGACAAATTAGCATAAAGAACAAAGACAGGCAGAGCAATATACATTAAATATACTAACATGTATTGTGTCCAAATATTAATATATTAAAAGTCCATACTCCACACCAACAGTAAAAAACAAGGATCAAAAACAGCTGTATAGAAGGTGCTTACGCGTTTCAGCTAAAAAGCCGTAATCATAGCTAATCTTAATAGTGAGAACACACTTACTTAAACCTAACCTAAACAGCCATTGGTTAAGAACAATGAATACACAGCTGAAATGATGCCTGTTAATATAGCCTTAAGGGAACAATCCCCTACTATGTGTGATAGATATTCAAAAACAGATATATAGTATATATATATATATATACATATATATATATATAGAGAGAGAGAGATACAGATTTTACCTATATATTAAAGCATTATAGCTTCTTGATACAAATACCTGTAGATGAGACAAGTTACTCTATATAGTACAATAATGTATTTCATAGTTTATAGCAAAAATTAAATACATAAAGAACCAAAAATTTTGTATTGGGGGAATCATACAAAATGGTTTGTTTACATAAAAGATGGTTCTTGCTATAATGAGAGTAAATCGTATTGTAGTATTTCTAATACCTTACACTCATAATTATAGCCCAATAGTAAAAGGGTTATCTCCATTAGAAATATTTGTAGATTAATGTTGAGTCAAAACAGTAATAATAATTAAATAAATAACAAATAAGTACCTATAGGGTAACGATCCCGGGTCCCCAGGATTGTAGGTTGTTAAGCTAACCACTATGCCAGAACGGTGTTTACCATAAATGCAAAATCATAAGGTATTAGCCATTGATCAGAACCAGCATTTGCAGCAGATACAAATCCTAAATAATGATATATAACTGATATAAACGTGTTGAATAGATGACATAACATACCCTCAACTATTTACTTAATTATTTAAAATATTAATATCAAGAAGATACACTAAACTCTATAATAAATTGAATTGAAACCATCCCCTAAGCTGAGTCACATGATACCATGACACATGCAGATAAAATACCTCTAGGGAAGAATAGCCAAAGGTGGCAGGGTTAGTATCTCAAGAGAGCAAACTCATACTCTAATGATTGACATGCCAGAACTGGTATACCGTATCTAGTTCTGCCAATGGTTAATAAGGTCATATTCTGAGTTGAACCCTAGCGGAACTCGGGTATCAAGCCTAAATATCCAATACATTTCATTTCTACTTAAGATCTTGTTCTTGTCACCTCCTCTTTTGGTCAGGATAGTTTTATCTATAACCTGCCACCTAAAAGAGTCTAAGCTTTTATTGTGACAAAGGGCAAAGGTAGTAAATTTTCCGATAGTGATAGGTTGAAAAATGTTCTTTTATTCTAGACACCCACTTCACGTGTCGTTTGTCCAACATATTGCCGATTGCACAAAATACAGATGATGACATAAGTGACATACAGTGAGACAGTGTTTCATATCAAAAGATTCCTGTGTTACTTCAGATTTAATGTCTTAGAGAGTATTGCATAGTCACAAGGTTTACATTTGTTTCTCCAACATTTGAACATCCCCTCATGGGTTAACCAGGAACTCTTATTGCTTATTTTAAACTTCTTATTGCAGATATACAAACTAATGAATTGTGTCGATAGAGGCATCAGGTGCTCTTTCAGACGTGGCAAGACCATTGGCAATATAATTTCTCCATCAGATCTGCCCCCCTTCCAGTCAAATAAGAGTTCCTGGTTAACCCGCTAGGGTTCAACTCAGAATATGACCTTATTAACCATTGCAGACTAGATACGGTATACCAGTTCTGGCATGTTAATCATTAGAGTATGAGTTTGCTCGCTTGAGATACTAACCCTGCCACCTTTGGCTATTCTTCCCTAAAGGTATTTTATCTGCATGTGTCATGGTATCATGTGACTCAGCTTAGGGGATGTTTTCAATTCAATTTATTATATCTTCTTGATGATACTCTATTAATATTTTAAATTAATTAAGAATATAGTTGAGGGTATGTTATGTCATCTATTCAACACGTTTATATCAGTATATTTCATTATTTAGGTTTTGTATCTGCTGCAAATGCTGGTTCTGATCAATGGCTAATACCTTATGATTTTGCATTTATTGTAAACACCGTTCTGGTATAGTGGTTAACTTAACAACCGACGATCCTGGGACACGGGGTCGTTACCCCATAGGTACTTATTTGTTAATTATATATTATTATTTACTGTTTTGACTCAACATTAATCTACAAATATGATTGATGATTTTCCCAATACAAACATTTTTGCTATACAACTATGAAATACATTATTGTTACTATATAGAGTAACTTGTCTCATCTACAGGTATTTGTATCAATAAGCTATAATGCTTTAATATATACAGTAGGTAAAATCTGTATCTCTATATTATCTTTTTAAATATCTATCACACATAGTAGGGAGTTATTCCCTTAAGGCTATATTAACAGACTCATTCGCTGTGTATTCATTGTTCTTAACCAATGGCTGTTTAGGTTAGGCGGTGTTCTCCACTACTAAGATTAGCTATGATTACGGCTTTTTAGCTGAAACGCGGTAAGCACCTCTATACAGCTGTTTTTGATCTTGTTTTTACTGTTGGTGTGGATTATGGACTTTTAATATACAGGGAGTGCAGAATTATTAGGCAAGTTGTTTTTTTTGAGGATTAATTTTATTATTGAACAACAACCATGTTCTCAATGAACACAAAAAACTCATTAATATCAAAGCTGAATATTTTTTGGAAGTATGTTTTTAGTTTGTTTTTAGTTTAGCTATTTTAGGGGGATATCGTGTGTGTGCAGGTGACTATTACTGTGCTAATTATTAGGCAACTTAACAAAAAACAAATATATACCCATTTCAATTATTATTTTACCAGTGAAACCAATATAACATCTCAACATTCACAAATATACATTTCTGACATTCAAAAACAAAACAAAAACAAATCAGTGACCAATATTAGCCACCTTTCTTTGCAAGGGACACTCAAAAGCCTGCCATCCATGGATTCTGTCAGTGTTTTGATCTGTTCACCATCAACATTGCCTGCAGCAGCAACCACAGCCTCCCAGACACTGTTCAGACGAGGGGTACTGTTTTCCCTCCTTGTAAATCTCACATTTGATGATGGACCACAGGTTCTCAATGGGGTTCAGATCAGGTGAACAAGGAGGCCATGTCATTAGATTTTCTTCTTTTATACCCTTTCTTGCCAGCCACGCTGTGGAGTACTTGGACGCGTGTGATGGAGCATTGTCCTGCATGAAATCATGTTTTTCTTGAAGGATGCAGACTTCTTCCTGTACCACTGCTTGAAGAAGGTGTCTTCAGAAACTGGCAGTAGGACTGGGAGTTGAGCTTGGACTCCATCCTCAACCCGAAAGGCCCCCACAAGCTCATCTTTGATGATACCAGCCCAAACCAGTACTCCACCTCCACCTTGCTGGCGTCTGAGGTCGGACTGGAGCTCTCTGCCCTTTACCAATCCAGCCACGGGCCCATCCATCTGGCCCATCAAGACTCACTCTCATTTCATCAGTCCATAAAAACCTTTGAAAAATCAGTCTTGAGATATTTCTTGGCCCAGTCTTGACGTTTCAGCTTGTGTGTCTTGTTCAGTGGTGGTCATCTTTCAGCCTTCTTACCTTGGCCATGTCTCTGAGTATTGCACACCTTGTGCTTTTGGGCACTCCAGTGATGTTGCAGCTCTGAAATATGGCCAAACTGGTGGCAAGTGGCATCTTGGCAGCTGCACGCTTGACTTTTCTTCAGTTCATGGGCAGTTATTTTGCGCCTTGGTTTTTCCACACGCTTCTTGCGACCCTGTTGACTATTTTGAATGAAACGCTTGATTGTTCGATGATCACGCTTCAGAAGCTTTGCAATTTTAAGAGTGCTGCATCCCTCTGCAAGATATCTCACTATTTTTGACTTTTCTGAGCCTGTCAAGTCCTTCTTTTGACCCATTTTGCCAAAGGAAAGGAAGTTGCCTAATAATTATGCACACCTGATATAGGGTGTTGATGTCATTAGACACACCCCTTCTCATTACAGAGATGCACATCACCTAATATGCTTAATTGGTAGTAGGCTTTCGAGCCTATACAGCGTGGAGTAAGACAACATGCATAAAGAGGATGATGTGGTCAAAATACTCATTTGCCTAATAATTCTGCACTCCCTGTATTCCTATTTGGACACAATTAATGTTAAGTATTATTTAATGGATATTGCTCTGCCTGTCTTTGTTCTTTATTTCAACAAAGGATAACAAGAAAACTAAGAAAATTTGATACAGAAGTAAATTGGAAAGTTGTTTAAAATTATATCTATATTATATCTGAATCATGAAAAAAAATGGGTTTTATGTCCCTTTAAATGTGTTGCCTTTGTTACTGACAATTTTGAAGTTGTGGTTACAAAAACTCTTCTGTGTTATTTTCCTTGTTTTTGTAGTAGATATTATAACGTTTAAAGAAGTACCCACTCCAACGTGACACTCACCATATGGAATTGCTTTAATATTCACATTTTTAAAAATCATTAGTGTTTTTTTTGCCCATTTTAAACAAATGTAACGTATATATTTTTTTACATTCATGTATTTAATGTCATGGGGCAAATGCTCCCTAACTAAAGAATACAAGTCAATGAAAGCATGGATTACCCTTTTACAAATGTGGGGTCTCATGCCCTCTTGTTGTAGCAGGGGATTATGATCGAAACTGCAGTCACCAACTATGTGACTTTTTACAGTGCTCTGGAATTTAAAGGGGACTCTGCGAACCCAAAAATATTCAAACAGTAGGACAAGAAGGGTTCACCTTGTCAGGTGATATCAGCTGATCACCACAGCAACCACAATCAACTGACAGTACTCTCTAGACATATAGAATAAATCTAAAGGTTACTTGGGTTGTGTACCTCGGCCATGTTTTCCTGGACAGTTATGGATTACACATGCTGTAGGGTGTGCAGGGGAGGGATTCAACTATTTATGTTACTTCCTGCACACCCTATAGTAGTGATGGCTAACCTTTGTACCCCCAGATGTTTTTAAACTACATTTCCCATGATGCTTAGGCACTTTTGCAGTCTAGTTTAGCATTATGGAAATGTAGTCAAAACATCAAGGGTTAGCCAACACTGCCATATAGCATATGTAACTCACAAATGTCTAGGAAAACATAGCCAACCTGGAAACCCTAGAGCTTATGTATACCCTATGATGCCCTCACAATACATAAAGAAGCACAAGTACCCATTATTTAATAGCAGAATTCCTGCTATTTCAAATAAGTGTCCCTGAGACTGCCCCAGCATTCAAAGAATTTTCCTAATAATACACAAGCCTTCCCCCCATGTTTGTTATTTTTGGGGGTTCTGGAGATTTTAAATATGCCTTTATTACCCCATCACCATAGAAATGTATCATAAGCAGGGCCGCCACTGAGAAATGTTGGGGCCCCTGACTAAACCATTGATCAGCCCCCCCCCCTTTGACATGTTCTACAATTTTTGACCAAGTGACTAAATCGTATATGCACTTTTTTCTAAAGTGTCTATTTTAAACTTGGAAATGTTGTAAAGGTATGTAACATACAAACACACTCATACAATGAAACACACACACACTCACACGTAAGGATTCACATATGACACTCTAGCAGACACGTAAAGGAACACATAAACGCACTCAGACACAGGCACTCAGCACTTGTTTACATTTACCTGACAAGGCAATGAGGTAGACTACAGTTTTGTAAAAAAAAAAGGAGATTTAGAAAACAAAATATGGAGTTCTGATTATCTTTTTGTAAAGGAAGATGCCAACTAAATGATGACAACAGCATGCAGTGGCTGAAAGGAAGGGCCCCTGAACTGCACTAAACAATAATTTTAAAGGTTAAATGGTGGATTGGTGACTTCCGTAAAGGTTTCAATAGTCTGTAGAAAGATGGGGATATAATCCAGTAGTAAGGTCATAATGTCCTAAAAGGAACATGACTATGGATACACACACACAAACTCAAACTTGCCACATACACCCAAGGGGTAACACTGACAGAGACAGGCCTCAGAAACGCACAAGAGACATACACACACAGAGAGACAACCACATAAAACACAGAAAGACATGACTATACACACACCCTCACTGAGGACTATCCACTGAAAACACACAAAGACATACACACACACACAAAGACATACACACACCCTCACAGAGACACCCACTGAAAACACAGACATACATACACACCCTCACAGAGACATCCACAGAAAACACAGACATACATACACACCCTCACAGAGACATCCACAGAAAACACAGACATACACACCCACCCTCACAGAGGCATCCAGAGAAAATACACAAAGACAAACATGCACACACCCTCGCAGAGACACCCATAGAAAAAGCTCAAAGACATATGCACACACCCTCACAGACATCCACAGAAAATGCACAAAGACATACACACCCACCCTAACAGAGAGACCCACAGAAAAAAAATACATACACACTCATAGAGACATAAACCAAAGCACAAAGACATAAACACAGACACCCACAGGAACACTCACAGGAGGAAACATTTATGCACCTTGCATCCCCTAAAACAACAGTGTGTGACATGCATGATAAAAAAACTGCGGAAATGAAGAGATCACTTTTTAAAGAATCATATTTGTAAACGTGTAAACAAAAATAATTATGTGAATTCAAAATAGTACATTAATGATCTGGGTAGATGGCTAGATGAAGAAAAGTACTTTTAAAAGGTTGACATGTTTGTTTGATATTTTCTCCATTTTCCCAACCAAGAGCACCACTTCTAATATAGTGTACAAATGTTCCCATCTGTCAGCTGTACTTATGGATTTTGTAAATGCTGTACTCTATATGGTCTTGGTGCAACCATAAGCTGTGGTACTCATACCATTAGATCTGGTTAAATGCAGGATTTAGGCTTGTTGGTATGTAACAAAAGGGCACCTATCATTTGTGTATTGAGGAGGAAACATTTCTGCATGGTTTTAAAAATACAATTTCTACAGAATTGTCAAATAATCATAAATACACTGCTGCTAAAAAAAATGTGTTTTTATGGACCCTTGGCCCCACCATACAACTACTACCACACTGAAGTTACAATCCGAAATTGCACAAAGAAATAAAAAACATTTGCTAAGTAATTTCTACCTCCTCTGCAAATGAAAGTGATCAGCCGTCTGACTCAGGCACACACTGTACAAACAAAGTGCCAAGTCTGTGTCACACTGTGCATAGTGGTTTAGTGCACACTCAGAAATCCTCTCAAATGCTAATACTTTACTCCTTGTAATAACATTTCCCATGCTCAATTAGCACTCTGCTGTAGTACCCACTGGTGGCTGCCAAAATAAAAAAATAAAAAAAAATAATCTTTTTTTAGTTCTTGCCTCATGGGGCCCCCCTTTCCCATTGGGCCCCTGACAGGAGTCACCCCTGTCACCCCCTGATGGCGGCCCTGATCATAAGGATCCTCATTTGTAATATTGAGGTTCCACTATCACTGTTCAAATATTAGGTTTTATAACCTTATAACTGTCAATCGTTAGTCACAGAAAAAGGGATCGTCTGGCAGCAAGTGCCTCATTTTATTCTGTTGCTGATGTCAGGAATGATAGATCATTGTTTCTCTGAACTAATAAAGAGTTACACCAAGTCGCTCATTGTGGAATATTGAAAACAGGTTACAATACCCCACACTGTCGGAATGGTGACAAACTGTGACATCCACGCTTTTAATAAAAAAAAAATATAAATATTTAGTAGCCAATCCTGTACAAGATTTTTATTCTGTGTTGTTCCTTTGAGATGAATACATTAATAATGTTAAGTTTATACTACAGGTCTGTTTCACTTGTTTAAATAATAATGTGCTTAGGACTAATATTATGCCATATTTTATATTGCCCTGTATTTCTTGGAATGTGAAAGAATCTGTGTGTATCTTGGATGTGCAGTTTTTTTTATTCTCTTTGATTTTTCAGAGTTTAAAATTCTCTGTAGCGTATTTCAATTTTCTATACAGTGCATAAGAGAACTGGGTGTAAAAGTGTAAAAATAGCTGATATTTTGTGAAACCGAGTATTTTACGTTTGTTTTTTATTTTGTTTTATTTTTCATATTTTCATGGTTAGATAATTTATACCAATACTGATTTTTTATTTTTTATCAAACAAAGGTATAAAATTGTAAATTTTGGTGTTCTAGGACTAAAAGCTGATGCTAAAATCATAAAACGCGCATTTGAAATATTTAGCATTCTGCTGACGGTTTACCATGTACTCAATAGAAACTAATAATACAATTTTTCTTTAAAATGTAATATGGTGGTGTTTTCATATATTACAGTGCTAAAGTTATTTGCTAAAAAAATGTTGGGTCTACTAAAAAAACAAGGTATAATTTGTATAGGTACTTTACAAAAAAACACTGAAATTTAAAGGACATTAAACTGCTGCTGGGTACAACCACAATATAATGTTTACTACTCAACAAGATACTATGGCCTAGATTTGGAGTTTTGCGGCCAAAGGGGTGCGTTAGCTACGCATGCTTTTTTCTGTCCGCACCTTTTAAATACCGCTGGTATTTAGAGTTCACAGAAGGGCTGGGTTAGGCTCCAAAAAGGGAGCGTAGAGCATAATTTACCGCAACTGCAACTCTCAATACCAGCGGTACTTACGGATGCGGCCAGCTTCAAAAACGTGCTCGTGCACGGATTCCCCCCATAGGAAACAATGGACAGTTTGAGCTGAAAAAAAACACCTGCAAAAAAGCAGCGTTCAGCTGCCTAACGCAGCCCCATTGTTATCCTATGCGGAAACACTTCCTAAGTCTGCACCTAACACCCCTAACATGTACCCCCGGAGTCTAAACACCCCTAACGCTTACACTTATTAACCCCTATTCTGGCCGCCCCCACTATCGCTGACTCCTGCATTTGTATTATTAACCCCTAATCTGCCGCTCCCGTACACTGCCGCAACCTACGTTATCCCTATGAACCCCTAATCTGCTGCCCCGTTACAACGCCGGACCCCTATATTATATTTATTAACCCCTAATCTTCCCCCCACAACGTCGCCGCCAGCTACCTACAATAATTAACCCCTAATCTGCCGAGCCGCACCTCACCGCCTACTATAATAAAGTTATTAACCCCTAATCCGCCTCACTCCCGCTCAATAACCCCTATAAGAAAATAGTATTAACCCCTAATCTGCCCTCCCTAACATCGCCGACACCTATCTTCAATTAGTTAACCTCTAATCTAGCTCCGGAGCCGATCTCGCCGGCTATTCTAATAAATGGATTAACCCCTAAAGCTAAGTCTAACCCTACACTAACACCCCCCTAAGTTTAAATATAATTTAAAATCTAACAAAAAAAATTAACTCTTATTAAATAAATTAATTCCTATTTAAAGCTAAATACTTACCTGTAAAAAAAACCCCTAATAATAGCTACAATATTAAATTAATAGATTTATATGGTAGCTATTTTAAGGAATTAAGTATTTATTTTACAGCCAACTTTTGTATTTATTGTGAACAGGTACAATAGCTATTAAATAAATAAATAGCTAAAAATAGTTTAAAATAATTACAAAAATTACCTGTAAAATAAATTCCTAACCTAAGGATACAATTAAACCTGAACACTATACTATCATAAATTAATTAAAATACATACCTACAAATACTGCAATTAAATAAACTAACTAAAGTACAAAAAAATAAAAAAGAACTAAGGTTACAAAAAATAAAACAATATTTACAAACATTAGACAAAATATTACAACAATTTAAACTAAGTACACCTACTCTATGCCCCCTAATAATAATAACAAGACCCCCAAAATAAAAAACATGCCGCTACCCTTATTCTAAATTAAAAAGTATCCAAAAGCTCTTATTACCTTACCAGCCCTGAAAAGGGCCATTTGGCGGGCATGCCCAAATAATTCAGCTCTTTTGCCTGTAAAAAAACACATACAATACCCCCCCCCAACATTACAACCCACCACCCACATACCCTCTATCTAACCCAAACCCCCCTATAAATAAACCTAACACTAAGCACACCTGAAGATCTTCCTACCTTATCTTCACTCATGCCAGGTTCACCGATCCGTCCTCTCGAAGTCTTGATCCAAGCCTCCGAAGTCTTCATCCAAGCCCAAGCAGGGGCTGGCGATCCATAATCCGGCTGAAGTCTTCTATCAAGCGGCGGCTGAAGAGGTCCAGAAGAGGCTCCAAAGTCTTCATCCTATCCGGGAAGAAGAGGAGATCCGGACCGGCAACCATCTTGATCCAAGCGGCATCTTCTATCTTCATCCGATGACGAACGGCTCCATCTTGAAGATCTCCAGCACAGATCCATCCTCTTCTTCCGACGTCCAACTGAAGAATGAAGGTTCCTTTAAGGGACGTCATCCAAGATGGCGTCCCTCGAATTCCGATTGGCTGATAGGATTCTATCAGCCAATCGGAATTAAGGTAGGAAAATTCTGATTGGCTGATGGAATCAGCCAATCAGATTCAAGTTCAATCCGATTGGCTGGTTGGATCAGCCAATCAGATTGAGCTTGCATTCTATTGGCTGATCGGAACAATGAACCAATGAAAGAATAAATAAAAGGTAAAATTATTTTAAAATGATGAATAATAGATATTGCAATTAATTCTATTAAGTATAACCAACAGCTTAGTCCTTGTTTGTATTATAATAATGAAACAGACTGTATTATATTGCTAAAAAGTGTCAAATTGTGAAGGCTCAGCATCTTTATTACAAGAAGCCGCTATCTTTGAGCTTAGGTATTCTTTCTCCCTGTGACAGAAGTGATGTAAAATTTACAGATAAGTGAAGTTGCCAGCTTTCTGACAGATTAACGTGCTCTTCAAGTTATGTGTTCTGTGGTGTCATGGACACTCACTTGGCCCCCAGACGTTGATTCATAAAATCTGCTTACCTAGTTTCCTGTGCTGTGCAGTGATTGGGGCTGAACCAGCTGCACTTCCTGCAGAATGTTTTAATCAGTTTTTTTCTTTGTGTGCAGTCAGATTTACTATGAGGAGAATGGACATGAAGAGGGATCCAGGAACACACAGAAAGTAATAGCACCAAAATGCAGTATAATATATATGCAAGATTCAACAGAATTGCAGGAGAAAACAGGGGCGTGTGAAAGCTACTCGATAATGTCAGAAAATGGCTGAACCCAAATGTTTATCCCACCAATCTCTCAAAATGTGTGATAGTATCAAGAATTAGATAAAAAGAAAGGGATGGGTTGGCACTCCAAGGGTTTGGAGCAGTGTGACTAACAAAAATTATTAAAGTGATTAAATATCACATCCTTTTTAAAACAATGTCACAATTTATTAATATGTTAAAAATAATTAAATGAAAATGTGCAGGGACAGGTATACAATGACTAAAAATCAACAAATAATAATTGGGGCCAAAAATATGCTCCAATGTGTTAATGTTTGATAGAATTAATAAATAACATATATGTATGTTAAGTTGTAGTGTACATAAATCATTTTTAAAAAGTAGACAAATCCTTCCCAGGGAGATTAGTCCTGTGGACCGATATATGTGAAATCCTGAAACAGTTGATCCTCAGATCATAAGGTGCTTATATAATGTCTCAAACTAGCCGCAAATAGCGGTGGTACCTTTATTTGTTTGTTTAATTATTTTTAACATGTTAATAATTTGTGACATTGTTTAAAAAAGGATGTGATATTTAATCATTTTAATAATATTTGTTAGTCAGACTGCTCAAAACCCTTGGAGTGCTAACCCATCCCTTTCATGTTATCAAACAGAAATGCACCCAGGTGCACTGATTATCACAGAGACTCAGCTAGCATTGAGAGCCGCTCTCCAAAGGGGTGGGACTTCTATACTATAATTGCGTTTGTAATGTCCGTCGGCAGTTGCGCACACATGCTCAATGGAATGTTGGCAGTGCAAGGACAAAAAGGTGGATTCTTTCACCACCCTGCCATTTTTGGAATCCACCGGGATGCAGTGAAGGCAAACGGGGCATTACAAAAGCAACAACTTATCGCCCACATTAAAGTATTTAAAAAAAAAAAAAAAAATAACTGCCCGCATCAAGTATTTCAAAAAATAAAAAAAAATAACCGCCCGCATCATGTATTTTAAAAAAAAAAAAAACACTGCCGCACGGAATATATAAAAAAAAAAATCCTACATGAAGTATTTACTCCTAACAGCAAAACCCCCACATTGCTATTACCTAATTTCCCTATTAACCCCTAAACCCGCAGAAACCTCTGCATCGCAATAAACCTATTTTCCCTATCAACTCTTAAACCGCAATACCCCCACAGCGCAATAAACTATTTACCCTATTAACCCCTAAACACAAAAATCCCACATCGCAATAAACCTAATTAACTTATTAACACTTTAAACCGCCAAAAACCAAAAACGCAAATAACTATATAAATAACTATGTACCCTAACCTAACACTCCCTAAGCCTAACACCCCATTAAATAAACCCACAGTTACTTAAACTAATACATTATAAAGTTACAAAAAAATAAAAAAGGCTAACATTACAGAAAATAAAAATCAATTCAACAAATTTAACAAAATTAAACTAATCCCTATGAAAATATAAAAAGACCCCCAAAATTAAAACACCCCATACTCTAAGAATAAACTACCAGTAGCCTTAAAAGGGCTATTTGCAGGGCATTTGCCCCAAGATAATCAGCTCTTTTACAAAAAATATACAAAGTCCCACCTAACATTAAACCCCCCCGCCCCCCAAAATAAAAGAACCTAACACTAAAAAACCTAAACTACCCATTGCCTGGAAAAGGTAATTTGGTTTTGGGCATTGCTCTTAAAAAGGGCATTTAGCTCTTTACTGCCCATCCCTAATCTAAATAAAACAAACCCCCCCAAAAAACCTTTAGAAACCCTAAGTCTAACCCCCAGGTTGGTACTCACGGTTCCTGAAGTCCGACGGGGGGTAGGTCCCTGTTCTAGGGCGGTGAGTCTTATTCCAAGCGCAACCTCTTCTTCTTCTAGGAACATCCTGCGTGGAGCGGAGCTGAAGACTGAAGACCGCGGAGCTGAAAACTGGTGACCCTGGAACTGCAGACCGTCGACAGTGGAGCCATGGTGCATGGAGGATCCTCTTCATACAATCTCCGGCTTTATAGTCCTTAGAGAGACAGTGTTTAACATTATAGGAAGCAGTGTGTTAACATTATTGGTGGCTCAGTTGGTTAGACAGCTTATATATGCAGTCGTTAACTTTTGGGGGCTATATTGTGCGTTTTTTTTCATGGAATTTGCGGTCCGTATTCAGAGCCGGCTGTGACGTCACGAGCGACGTGGCTTCTCTCTCTAGAAGCAGCGCACACTGTTACTTGGTGCCTTTTCCTTATTGAGAGACTTAACAACTTCGGTCGCCCTCTCCCTCACTGAGGAGCTGATCAGGAACAGGTAGGCACCTCAGCATAGCGCTGAGGTGTAGAGGTTGCCAGAGAGGTGTTTTATGATTTTTTTTGTGAGGGTCTGTAAAAAAAGACTAGTGGATCTGTTATACTGATTTTTACTGTTAATGTTTTGAGCTATATCAGTTAAAGGGACAGTAACAAAATATTTTTTATTTTTATAGTTGTGATATTTATTTGCAAGATGGACCTAGAGTCTATGCCTGCTATAGAGTGCAAACTTTGCTTGAATTCCCAAGTTGAACCCCCTTTGCCTTTTTGTAGTTCTTGTATTGAAAGAACTTTAATGTACAAAGACAGACTGTTTGTTTCTGAGCCACCGTTCTCTCAGGTTGATACAGTTCAGGCAATGCCTCTTCCTCAAGCGTCCCAACCCACATTATTGTCACATGCAGTGCCCTGCACTGATGGAGTGTATTTCAAGGCCAAAATTGTTGCCCAGGTATCCTCGGTGGTATCTGAGGTGTTAGCTGCCATCCCCATGCTGCAGGGGAAACCTAAGGGGAAAATTAGAGAATCAGATAGTAAGGTATCAGATCCTGTATAGGCTAACCAAGTTGCTCTTTCCCATAAGTTGGAAGTCGAGGATACTTCGGTAGCCTCTGAGAGTGAAATCTCAGATTCGGATAGTGTAATTCCTTCTTCTGATGCTGAAGTGGTTTCCTTCAGATTTAAGTTTGAACACATTGTTTTATTAAAGGAGGTTTTGGCTACTTTGGATGACTTGAGCATTGTCAACCCTATGAAATCTAGCAAATTAAATAGATACTTTGTTGTTCCCTCCCCAGGGGAGGTATTTCCAGTGCCAGACCGTGCTATGGAGATTATTGCCCAGGAATAAGAAAGACCAGGAATTCCTTTTTCTCCCCCTCCAGTCTTTAGTAAGATGTTCCCGGTGGCTGATTCCATCATGGCAGACTGTCCCCAAGGTGGAAGGGGCGATCTCTACACTGGCCAAGAGGACTACTATTCCTATTGGGGATAGTTGCTCTTTCAAGGACCCTATGGATAAGAAGCTGGAGGCTTTCTTTAAGAAGATGTATATTCATCAGGGTTTACAATGGCAACCCGGCGGTATGTATTGCTACAGTAAAAAGTGCGGCAGCCTATTGGTTTGATGCTTTGTCTAAGTCTCTTCAAGCAGAGACTCCTTTGGAGGATATACAGGATAGGATAAAGGCTCTCAGGTTAGCCAATTCCTTTATCACTGATGCCTCTTTGCAGGTCATTAAGTTCAGAGCCAAGATATCTGGCTTTGCAATTTTAGCGTGTAGGGCGCTATGGCTGAAATCTTGGTCAGGGCCAGGGTTGGCAGAAATTATCATAGGTGGTAAAGGATCCTTTCTGCCTCAAGACAAGAAGAACAAATCGAAAGGACATCAGAGTCATTTTTGTTCCTTTCGTAACTTCAGAGGTAAGTCTTCCCCCTCATCTACCAAGCAGGATCAGTCCAAGCCTTCATGAAAGCCCAGTCAGTCTTGGAACAAGGGGAAGCAATCTAAGAAACCTGCAGCTGAGTCTGTCAGCATGAAGGATCTGCCCCCGATCCTGGATCGGATCAAGTGGGGGCAGACTCTCTCAATTCTCTAAAGCTTGGGAACGAGATGTCCCAGACTGTGGACATAGTATCCCAGGGTTACAAGTTAGAGTTCAAGACCTTTCCTCCCAGGGGCAGGTGCCACCTCTCAAGAGTATCTGCAGACCAGATAAAGAGAGGTATCCTTGAAATGTGTACAGGATATTTTCCTCCTAGGAGTCATAGTTCCAGTCGAAATACAGGAACAGGGTCTCGGGTTCTACTCCAACCTGTTTGTGGTTCCCAAAAAAGAGTGAACTTTCAGTCCTATTCTAGATCTAAATTTTCTCAACTAATTTCTCAGAGTCCCGTCCATCAAGATGGAGACTATCCGTTCCATCCTTCCTCTGGTTCAAGAAGGTCAATTCATGTTGACCATAGACCTGAAGGATGCGTACCTGCATGTCCCCATTCACATCATCATAAGTTTCTGAGATTTGCCTATCTGGACAAACACTTTCAATTTGTAGCGCTTCCATTTGGCCTCACCACAGCTTCCAAGATTTTCTCAAAGGTCCTGGGAGCTCTGTTGGCAGTAATTCAGTCCCAGGGAATTGCTGTGGCACCTTATCTGGATGACATTCTGGTTCAAGCGCCATCTTTTCAACTAGCAAAATCTCATACAGAGATCATGTTGTCTTTTCTTCTTTCCCACAGATGGAAGGTGAATTTGGATTTATTGCCTATCTCTACAGTTGGCAGTACGGCCATCAGTGGCCCAATGTATGGAGGTAATTGGTTTGATGGTGGCTTCCATGGACATAGTTCCCTTTGCTTGATTCCATTTGAGAGCCCTACAACTATGCATGTTTGGTCAATGAAATCGGGATTATGCAGACCTGTCTCCAGAGGATAGTTCTGGATCAATTAACCATGGACTCTCTGCTGTGGTGGCTGTCTCAAGAACATCTGTCCCAGGGGACATGCTTTCAGAGACCCTCATGGGTAATTGTGACCACGGATGCCAGCCTAATGGGTTGGGGAGCAGTCTGGGACTCACTTTGGTCTCAGGAGGAATCTGCTCTCCCCATAAACATATTTGAGTTCAGAGTGATCTTCAATGTCTTGATGACTTGGCCTCAACTGGCTTTAGCATGGTTTATCAGGTTCCAGTCGGACAACATAACCTCAGTGGCTTACATCAACCACCAGGGGGGAATTCGGAGTTCCTGAGCCATGAAGGATGTGGCGCGCATCATTCAGTGGGAGGAGGCTCACAATTGCTGTCTGCCATCCACATCCTAGGAGTGGACAATTGGGAAGGGGATTTCCTGAGCAGACAGACTTTCCTTCCCAGGCAGTGGGAACTCCATCCGGAAGTGTTCTCCAGGTTAGCAACCAAATGGGGTTTACCGGAATTGGATCTGATGGCATCTCATCAGAACGCCAAGCTCCCAAAGTACGGTTCAAGGTCGAGAGATCCTCAGGCCTTTCTGATAGATGCTCTGGCAGTTCCTTGGAACTTCAGATTGGCATAAGAGTTTCCTCCGTTTGCTCTCCTTCCACGAGTCATTGCTCGGATCAAGCAGGAGAGAGCATTGGTGATTTTAATAGCTCCTGCGTGGCCTCGCAGGATCTGGTATGCAGATCTAGTAGAAATGTCGCCTCTACCTCCATTGATACTTCCTCTGAGGAAGGACCTTCTACTCCAGGGGCCCTTTCTTCATCAAAATCTCGTTTCTCTGAAGCTGACTGCTTGGAGATTAAATGCTTGATTTTAGCTAACCGTGGTTTTTCTGAGTCGGTCATTGAGATCATGATTCAGGCTCGTAAGCCTGTCACTAGAAAGATTTACCATAAGATATGGCATAAATATCTTTATTGGTGTGAGTCTAAGGGATATTCTTGTAGGGTCAGGATCCCAATAATTTTGTCTTCAGGAAGGCCTGGAGAAGGGTTTGTCTGTCAGTACCCTGAAGGGTCAGATCTCTGCATTATCTATTTTGTTGCACAAGTGTCTGGCGGACGTGCCAGATGTGCAATCCTTTTGTCAGGACTTGGTCAGAATCAGGCCTGTGTTTAAATCTGTTGCTCCACCTTGGAGTCTTAACCTTGTTCTTAAAGTTTTGCAACAGGCTCCGTTTGAGCCGATGCATTCCATAGATATTAAGTTATTATCTTGCAAGGTCTTGTTTCTGACTGCTATTTCTTCTGCTCGGAGGGTTTCTGAACTCTGAGCTTTGCAGTGTGAATTTCCTTATCTCATAAATCTTCCTAAGGTTGTTTCGGACAGAAATATTAATCAGGAAATTGATGTTCCTTCTCTTTGTCCTAATCCTTCTTCTCATAAGGAACGTTTGTTACACAACCTTGATGTTATGCGGGCTCTAAAATTTTATTTGCAGGCAGCTGAGGATTTTCGCTAGTCTACAACATTGTTTGTGTGTTTTTCTGGGAAGCACAAGGGTCAGATAGCCACTGCCACTTCTCTTTCTCTTTGGTTGAGAAGTATTATTCGTTTGGCATATGAGACTGCTGGACAGCAGCCCCCTGAGAGAATCACAGCTCATTTCACTAGGGCTGTTTCTTCTTCTTGGGCCTTCAAGAATGAGGCTTCTGTTTACAGATTTGCAAGGCTGCGACCTGGTCTTCTTTGCACACTTTTTCAAAATGTTATAAATTTGATACTTTTGCCTCGGCTGAGGCTTCTTTTGGGAGAAAGGTGCTTCAAGCGGTGGTGCCTTCTGTTTAGGTTCCCTGTCTTGTCCCTCCCTAATCATCGGTGTCCTCTAGATTGGGTATTGATTCCCAACAATAATTGATGATTCCGTGGACTCACCGTGTCTTAAGAAAGAAAACAAAATTTATGCTTACCTGATAAATTTCTTTCTTTCTAGACACGGTGAATCCACGGCCCACCCCTTTTTTCAGACAGTTTTTTTTGCCAAAACTCAGGCACCTTTACACCTTGTGTTATTTCCTTTCTCTCCTTTTCCTTCGGTCAAATGACTGGGGATTGTGGGAAGGGAAGTGATACTTAACAGCTTTGCTGTGGTGCTCTTTGTCTCCTCCTGCTGGCCAGGAGTAATATTCCCAGCAGTAATTGATGATTCCGTGGACTCACCGTGTCTAGATAAATAAATTTATCAGGTAAGCATAAATTTTGTTTTTCACTCTTTGCCTGGATATTCATGTGTTTAGCACCTGTATCCTAGCTACCTTCTTAACTCTTTGTTTGCTGGATTCAACTGCCTTCTCAATACCTACCTTGGCCTGTTATACTGGAGTTGTACTTGCTTTACCCTTTGTTTGCTGTCTGGATTAAACTGCCTTCTTAATACTGACTTTGGGCTGTTATACTGGACTTGTATTTGCTTAACCCTTTGTTTGCTGCCTTGATTGAATTGACTTTTCAATACTGACCTCGGCCTGTTTGTAAAAAGCTTGTTAATATTATAAGATAGTGTATCCAATTTGCATAGTGGCAGATTGTTACAAAAGGAGTTCCACAAGTGTAATATACACTTTTAGATCCGCTCTTTATTGAAGTAGTGTCATAGCAAAATGAGGCCAGTGCAATTCCTTTTCCTCAGGAATAACAAATTTTATTGGAACGGTTTGGCTCCTTATTATCTCATATATGGGAAGGAGTTTACTCTGCTGTAATGATCTTCACTGTATATATTTGCAAATGTGGCTCACTATTTCTGCTGGATGTATCAACTTTCTCCACCTGAAACAATGTAGCCAGCAGGCTAACGTTTACCATTTCTTTGGGGTTGTAGATCATCCTTGTAGGGTAGGTTCACTGTTATTTAACAAATAGTTTATTTTAACAGAAACCTCCAATCTTTGCCGTCCTTCGTATATATGCGACTGTGTATAGCAGACACACCACAGTTGGTACTGATGTAAACACTGTACCAAACTTAAATACACAGTCTCCTAGTTTGTAATGCAATGTTAGATAAGATTCTGCAATGGCTTGTATTTTGTATACCCTTCTGTCTCTGCACGGCTCTCGATTCCTGCTGTGTTAAATAAAAGAAAGCACTCTTTCAGAAAACTTCTGAGGGGGAATCCACAATGGCTTCTCTGTGTATGCCGTTCATCTCTGCTGACTGTGACCAATTAACATTGAAGCATTTCAGCTGATAGACAGCCTTTCTCAAGATGTTTCCTAGGTCACTATTTGCTACTTCATACAGCCAAGGGATCCCTTATATGTTTAGATTGTTAACTTCTAATTCCCGCAACCAATGTTTTGCTCAGAATTGTCCCATGGTTCTTATATTTGCTACTATATAGTGAGTCATAAAAAGTCTTTAATTATTCATATATTACATTATTATATCCAGAAAGTCTTTAAAAACTTTTTATTCCTATACCTTATATAGCAATTTAAAAAACGTAGAACTATAAACCTCCTTACAAAATACATCCTGTGTTATTTAAAAACAAAACATATAATATTACAGTTTCTAAACATCTTAAAATACTTGCCACCACAATCTTAAAGAAGGTTGGAAAAGAAAGAAAAAATACTTCTTATATGAAAGAATGTGTCTAATTCTGCATTTAATCCCAATGGGCATAACATTTTAAATGTATTAATTAGTTCTGGTTCTTTGTATGGTAGTTTGAACTCTTAGTCTCCACCTCTCCCTTCTTTAATGATACAGTATGTGTAATACCCCAGTATAAAAGGCCTTTGGCACTCTTATTATGGCGTTCTTTGAAATGTTAAAAGAGATGATGCCCTTCAAAACCAAAAGGGATAGGAAACCCAAACATTTTCTTCATGATTTGGACAGAACAATTTTAAAAAACTTTCCAATTTACCTCTGTTATACATTTTTCTTCATTGTTTTGTTATACTTTGCTGAAGGAATAGCATTCCACTACTGGCGACTAGCTGAACACATTTTCGGCTAGATTACGAGTTTTGAGCGCTATAGGGAAAGTAAAGAATGCAACAAAAGTTGCGTTATTTAACCCCCTATAGCGCAACCATTACAAGTTTTAAAAAACCCGGCTTGTGCCGGCGATATGGCTGCGTTGAGCTCCATACCGCACCAAAATGAAGCGCTGTGTTTGACGTGCTCGTGCACGCTTTCCCCATAGACATCAATGGGGAGAGAGGGTCAGAAAAAACCTAACACCTGCGATCGCGGAATGAAAAGCTCTGTAACGCAGCTCCATTGATATCTATGTGGAACGAAAACTAACGTTTAAACCTAACACCCTAACATAAACCCTGAGCCTAAACACCCCTAATCTGCCCCCCACCGACATCACCAACACCTATATAATGTTATTAACCCCTAATCTGCCGCTCCCGATATCGCTGCCACCTAAATAAATCTATTAAACCCTAATCTGCCGCTCACGATATCGCCGCCACTATACTAAAGTTATTAACCCCTATGCCGCCGCAACCCCAACATCGCCCCCACTATATTAAAGTTATTAACCCCTATTCCGCCGCTCCCCGACATCGCTGCAACTAAAGTTATATATTAACCCCTAAACCTCTGGCCTCCCACATCCCTACTACTAAATACATCTATAAACCCCTAAACCGCCAGCCTCCCATATCACAAAAATCTAATTTAAACTATATTAACCCCTAAAACTCACCCTAGCGTAACCCTAACACCCCCCCAACTTTAACATAGTTAAAACTAAATGCTTACCTGTGAAATAAAACCTAAGATAGCCACAATAAAACTAATAGTTTTTATCTCACAGGTAAGCTTGTATTTTTTTTAATTAGGTAGACTAGTTAGTAAATAGTTATTTTGTTTGTTATTTTCCGTAATTTAGTGTTTATTTTTTGTAATTTAGTATTTTTTTTGTAATTAGATACTTTTAGAGTAGTGTTAGGATTTTTTAAATGTGTAGTTTAGTTTATTTAATTGGCAGTTTGTTTAATTTTAGTTTAATAATTATATTAGTTTAATTGCTAGTTTAAACTTAGTTTTTTTTAAATTTGACAGGTAAGTTTTAGTTTAATTTAAGCTAGGGGAATTGTAAATTTAATATAAAGTTAGGTTGTTAGGTTTAGGGGTTACTAATTTAATTTAGTTTATTTCTATGTTGGGGGCTTTCGGAATATGGGTTAATAGTTGAATTTAGTATATTTTGTTGTGGGGGGCTTACACTTTAGGGGTTAATAGGTTTATTAAAGTGGCGGTGATGTAGGGCTTAATAACTTTAGTATAGTGGGGGCGATGTTGGCGGACGGCAGATTAGGGGTTAATAATATTTAAATAGTGTTTGCGATGCAGGAGGGCGTGGTTTAGGGGTTAATAACTTTAGCATAGTGGTGACGATGTTGGGGAGCGGCGGAATAGGGGTTAATACATTTTATTAGTGGCGGTGATATATATCGGGAGCGGCATATTAGGGGTTAATAAATGTATTATAGTGTTTCCGATGTGGGAGGGCCTCGGTTTAGGGGTTAATAGGTAGTTTATGGGTGTTAGTGTACATTTTAACACTTTAGTTATTAGTTTTATGCTACAGATTTGTAGCGTAAAACTCATAACTACTGCTTTTAGATGGCGTTACAGATCTTGTCATTTTAGGGTGTAACATCGTTTTTTAGACAGAACGCAAAACTCATAATACCAGTGCTATGGGAATCCCATTAAAAACGTCATTTTTAAGAGTGCGGTACTGATGTTGCATTACAGGCTAAAAGGCTTGCGGGAAAAGCTATACCGATAAGACTCGTAATTGCTGAGTTAGGGAAAATGATGCATTATGGGCCATAACGCTGCTATTTGACTCATAACGCTCAACTCTTAATCTAGCTGATTGTTGATAAATAATTTGTTGTTAATCAAAAACTCTATATCTCATGAGTGAATCTTAATCCCATATCATTTGTATTAATATCTTCAATAAACATATTTAGCAATTATACCTCTCCCCTCCAGATGAAAAACATATTGCATTATTATTGTACCAGCAAATGTTTTTTTTTCTGATACCATATTATCTTCACTAGGAACCATGGGTGGTTTTCCTTTAAGAGATGAAATATTAAATTTGAAAATGATCAGATTTAATCTAAAAGTCTTTCAATCCCTTCGGTGTCTATAGATATTAACAGTGTTTAATGATTTAGAGAAGATTATGGTGAAATCATTACAACAAAAATGGAAGTTGCTTTTATAAGGAAATATATAGAAACTGATATGGTCCCAAGAGGGCTTAAACTGAAACGATTGTAACTTTGAATTGAATTAAAAATGGTCTGGTGTTTGTTATAACACACTCAAGAAAGCTTCCTTAGATTTAATAGAGGTTATTATAAAAGCTAGAAGAAAATCATTATATCCATTGGCAAAACATATTTCCTCATTTGAAGATATTCTAGAGAACTTAAAAGATAATAAAGATTATAAAGAAAAAGAGAATACATTAAGTATTATACACTAAATGTGAATGTGTGGTAGAGATGACAATGACTATAAACCACAAGAGAATTACAACAAACAGTGTAGATGAAACCCTGCTTCATGTGGACTGAAATAAGAAAGAGGCGAAACATAGATAATTAAAGCCTATGATTTATGTGTGTTATGTTTATTTGTGTTATGTGAGCTATGAGTACAGAGTACCTAATGTGGTGTTATCAGAATAGATGGCACAGTGTTAGGAGATTAAGTCAAAATTAGCTCCACTACTATTTATGAGGGAGCGAGGGACACTTTGTAGCAGGTTGGTGCTTCTGATATATTACACTTCTTGCAATGTCAACGATATGCCAATGTGGCTTCAAGCTTATCCTCACACTGTCTTAACCCTGTGTGTATATTATCACCTTATACGTTGCTCTCTTCTTTATGGTCTTGTTTAAATGCAAATATTACTTAAAGTAAAGTGAGATTTCTATAGCTTAAATGCTAAGATATAATTGCCCTCTGTCTGAATCCTGTTACAGAGCATTGTTCTGGTTTGTTCAGGGAAAAGCAAATAATTTACAGGAATTAACATCTAAAGGAATTTTTAATTTAAGTGATAAAGTATTGACTAAAGAGCAGTTACAAGTTTTGCTGAAGGAACTTCGTTTTGCCCCTACAAATATAATGAATACATTATATAATCTTATAACCATAAATCAGTTCAAAAGGCAACTCACATCAAAACTTTACTACCTAAAGAATACATCAGAAAAAAATGAAAGGAAATCTAGATTTTTTTATAACATATTGAGTTTGTCAAATAGTAAATTCTACCCCACCACAGAAAAAGGAACACATCTAGTACTATTTGAACAATTAGTAAATAGGATTTAGAAAAAGTAAAGGTAAAACATAATGGTAATTATAATTTAACATTAGAAGAAAATATGATCCAGTCAAAATAAACTTATATGATTCAGATAGAGCATACAGTTTTAAGACACTTTCCAATATTCTTCCATTATCAAATTATGCACAGTCTTTTTATATTCATACTTTCTGGGGAACAAAATCCTACTGAGCATGTGCACAAGCTGACAGGTTATGCGAATACTAGTTTGTGATTAGCTGATGTCTGTCACATGATACAGGCGCCGGAAAATGGTAGAAAAAATACATTTTTCAGAAATAATAATCTACTGCTTATTTCAAATTCAGAGTAAGGGGCCCTTGTTTCCGTGTGAGCCTTCATGCTCGCCGGAAACAGCAGTTATGAAGCTGCGGTCTAAAGACCGCTGCTCCATAACTTGTCTGCTGCCCCTTAATGGCTGCGGTCTTCAATCCGCCCGAACTATGCGATCAGGCTGATTGACACCCCCTGCTAGTGTCTGATTGGCCGTGAATCTGCAGGGGGCGGCATTGCACAAGCAGTTCTGGTGAACTGCTTGTGCAATGATAAATGTCGATGGCGTATGCTGTCGGCATTCAGTGATGTCTGTCGTACCCCTATGTGTTAAATCGTTGTCTTTTTATTATGCACTTGTTAATTATGGAATTTTACTGCATTGAGTGGTCCTTAAAGGGACAGTCTACATCAGAATTTTTATTGTTTTAAAAGATAGATAATCCCTTTATTACCCATTTCCCAGTTTTGCATAACCAACACAGTTATAATAATATACTTTTAACCTCTGTGATTATCTTGTATCTAAGCCTCAGCAAACTGCCCCTTTTTCAGTTCTTTTGACAGACTTGCAGTCTAGCCAATCAGTGCCTGCTCACAGATTACTTCACGTGCACGAGCACAGTGTTATCTATATGAAATATGTGAACTAACACCCTCTAGTGGTGAAAAACTGTTAAAATGCAATCTGAAAGAGGTGGGCTTCAAGGTCTAAGAAATTAGCATATGAACCTCCTAGGTTAAGCTTTCAACTAAGAATACCAAGAGAACAAAGCAAAATTGGTGATAAAAATAAATTGAAAAATTGTTTAAAATTACATGCTCTATCTGAATCATGAAAGTTTATTTTGGCCTAGACTGTCCCTTTAAGTACATAAAAGAAGCAGAAAGATTATTGGGAGATAAAATGATATAAAATACAATTACGATCCAGGGCCAAAAATAAGCAAAAGGAAGAACTGGTTGAAACTTATTTTTGAAGCAAAAGAGTTGGGCATTCTGACATCTAAAGAAGCACAATTTCTGATTATAGAATATTCAGAACACACCATCTTTTATTATTTACCCAAAACTCACAAAAGCTTAACTAATCCCCCAGGACATCCCATAATATCAGGGGTTTGATTCTGTCCTCTCGAATTTATCACCATTTATTAAGATACCTACCTTCAGATATACGTGGTAAAATTTAACTGCTTATTTAAAAGACAAAACAGAACTATTAAGAATTCTTAATCAGTTTGTATGGGAAGATAATTACATATTAGTAAGTTGCAATGTATCTTCACTATATACATGCATAAAAAGAGAGAGTAGATCTCACAAAATAGGTGAGATCTAAAAGTCTAGGCAAAATGGTTTTGTCGCTACGTCTACTTGTTTGGGGATGCCCTCTTTACCGCAATTACCCTCTGTGGCTTGTTGGAACAACCAGAAATAACGCTGGCTGCGTTCTATTTTCACATGATCTGAAAGTGAAGTAACCTTGGTTCCTTTAGTGAATGTATCATATATCATCTATTTGCCTTAAGTGAGGGTAATTGACTGTGATCGTGCAAGGATGTGTCAGGTTGTCTGAAGATTTAACAACTGCTTGTGGATTTCCCATGCATTATGCTGATACTTTGCTGCTTCCTGCATTACGCTATTACCATTCAGCCCAAACTGGGGAACGTTACTAGCATTGACTGCTTTGCTGAGCCTGCTAACACTTATGCATGTATGCCTGTCTGCATTGCTTATCGTTTCCAAGCAAACTTTGGATATCCTCTTTGGCATTAATTGCTATTTTGAGCATAGGTGGTGCACCACTCTAGTTTTCTAAGTTGGCCATGTCCTTGTACTACAATACTCATGGGGGACCCCTTACTTGCATGATTTTAAATGTCTATCGGCTAGATTACGAGTTGTGCGTTAAGGTAAAAAAGCAGCGTTAAGAGGTTCTGCTTTTTTACGAGGCTGCTATTACGAGCCTTGCAGGTATAGGTGTACCGCACACTTCTTTGGCCTTACCGCAAAATGACTTACATAAACTTCGTAAAGTCTTTTTTCTATGGGACTTCCATAGCGCTGATATTACGAGTCTGTCCAGGGAGGCCAAAAGGTGAGCGGTACACCCTACCCCGTCAAGAGTCCTAACGCATTTAAAAGTCAGTAGTTAAGAGTTTTATGGTACAACGCCGTAACATAAAACTCATAACTAAAGTGCTAAAAAGTACGCTAACACCCATACACTACCTGTTAACCCCTAAACCGAGGCCCTCGCAAACACTAAAATAAAATTTTTAACCCCTAATCTGCCGCTCCGGACACCCCGCCGCCAGCTACATTTTATTTATGAACCCCTAATCTGCTGCCTCCAACATCGCCGACACCTACATTATATTTATTAACCCTTAATCTGCCACCCCCAATGTCACCGCCACCTACCTACACTTATTAACTCCTAATCTGCCGCTCCGGACATCGCAGCAACTATAATAAACATATTAACCCCTAAACTGCCGCACTCCCGCCTCGCAAACATTAGTTAAATAGTATTAACCCCTAATCTGCCATCCCTAACATCGCTGCCACCTACATTTATTAACCCCTAATCTGCCACCCCCAACGTCGCCGCCACTATACTAAATTTATTGACCCCTAAACCTAAGTCTAACCCTAACACCCCCTAACTTAAATATAATTTAAATAAATCTAAATAAAATTACTATAATTAACTAAATTATTCCTATTTAAAACTAAATACTTACCTATAAAATAAACCCTAAGCTAGCTACAATATGACTAATAGTTACATTGTATCTAGCTTAGGGTTTATTTTTTATTTTACAGGCAAGTTTGTATTTATTTTAACTAGGTAGAATAGTTATTAACTATTTAATAACTAACTAGCTAAAATAAATACAAATTTACCTGTAAAATAAAACCTAACCTAAGTTACAATAACACCTAACACTACACTATAATTAAATAAATTAACTAAATTTACAACAATTAAATAAATTAAATTAAATTAGCTAAAGTAAAAAACAAATAAACACTAAATTACAGAAAATAATAAACAAATTACAAGATAAACAAATTACAAAAATATTTAAAAGCCCCCCCCCCAAAAAACAAAAAACCCTAGCCTAAACTAAACTAAACTATCAATAGCCCTTAAAAGGGCCTTTTGCAGGGCATTGCCCCAAAGTAATCAGCTCTTTTACCTGTAAAAAAAAATACAAACAACCCCACCAACAGTTAAACCTACCACCCACACAACCAACTCCCCAAATAAAATACTATCTAAAAAAACCTAAGCTCCCCATTGCCCTGAAAAGGGCATTTGGATGGGCATTGCCCTTAAAAGGGCAGTTAGCTCTTTTGTGGCCCAAACCCTAATCTAAAACTAAAACCCACCCAATACACCCTTAAAAAACCTAACACTAACCCCCTGAAGATCGACTTACAGTTCTGAAGACCGGACATCCATCCTCAAGGTAGCGGCAGAAGTCTTCATCCAACCAGGTCGAAGTCCTCAACGAAGCCGGTAGAAGTCTTCATCCAAGCCGGGCAAAATGGTCCTCCAGACGGGCAGAAGTCTTCATCCAGACGGCATCTTCTATCTTCATCCATCCGACACAGAGCGGGTCCATCTTCAAGACATCCGACGCGGAGCATCCTCTTCTGCTGACTACTACCCGACGAATAAAGTTTCCTTTAAGTGACGTCATCCAAGATGGCGTCCCTTAGATTCCCATTGGCTGATAGAATTCTATCAGCCAATCGGAATTAAGGTAGATAAAATCCTATTGGCTGATGCAATCAGCCAATAGGATTGAAGTTCAATCCTATTGACTGATCCAATCAGCCAATAGGATTGAGCTCGCATTCTATTGGCTGTTCCAATCAGCCAATAGAATGCGAGCTCAATCCTATTGGCTGAATGGATCATCCAATAGGATTGAACTTGGCTGATTGCATCAGCCAATAGGATTTTTTTCTACCTTATTTCCGATTGGCTGATAGAATTCTCTCAGCCAATCGGAATCTAAGGGACGCTATCTTGGATGACATCACTTAAAGGAACCTTTATTCATCAGGTAGTCGTCAGCAGACTCCACATCGGATGTCTTGAAGATGGACCCACTCCACGTCGGATGGATGAAGATAGAAGATGCCGTCTGGATGAAGACTTCTGCCTGTCTGGAGGACCACTTCGCCCGGCTTGGATGAAGACTTCTCCCGGCTCCGTTAAAGACTTCGGCCCGGTTGGATGAAGACTTCTGCCGCTTCCTTGAGGATGGATGTCCAGTCTTCAGAACTGGAAGTCGATCTTCAGGGGGTTAGTGTTAGGTTTTTTTAAGGGTGTATTGGGTGGGTTTTATTTTTAGATTAAGGTTTGGGCCGCAAAAGAGCTAACTGCCCTTTTAAGGGCAATGCCCATCCAAATGCCCTTTTCAGGGCAATGGGGAGCTTAGGTTTTTTAGATATTATTTTATTTGGGGGATTGGTTGTGTGGGTGTGGGTTTTACTGTTGGGGGGGGTTGTTTGTATTTTTTTTTACAGGTAAAAGAGCTGATTACTTTGGGGCAATGGGCCCTTTTAAGGGCAATTGATAGTTTAGTTTAGGCTAGGTTTTTTTTATTTTGGGGGGGCTTTTTTATTTTGATAGGGCTATTAGATTAGGTGTAATTAGTTTAAATATCTTGTAATTTGTTTATTATTTTTTGTAATTTAGTGGGTTTTTGTACTTTAGCTAATTTAATTTTAATTTATTTATTTAATTGTTGTTAATTTAGTTAATTTATATAGTGTAGTGTTAGGTGTTTTTGTAACTTAGGTTAGGTTTTATTTTACAGGTACCTTTGTATTTATTTTAGCTAGGTAGATATTAAATAGTTAATAACTATTTAGTAACTATTCTACCTAGTTAAAATAAATACAAACTTGCCTGTAAAATAAAAATAAACCCTAAGATAACTACAATGTAACTATAAGTTATATTGTAGCTAGCTTAGGGTTTATTTTATAGGTAAGTATTTAGATTTAAATAGGAATAATTTAGTTAATTATAATAATTTAATTTAGATTTATTATAATTATATTTAAGTTAGGGGGTGTTAGGGTTAGACTTAGGTTTAGGGGTTAATACATTTAGTATAGTGGCGGCGACGTTGGGGGCGGCAGATTAGGGGTTAATAAATGTAGGTAGGTGGCGTCGATGTTAGGGACGGCAGATTAGGGGTTAATAATATTTAACTAATGTTTGTGAGGTGGGATGTGCGGCGGTTTAGGGGTTAATATGTTTATTATAGTGTGGCGACATTGGGGGCAGCAGATAGGGGTTAATAAATGTAGGTAGGTTGTGGCAACATTGGGGCGGCAGATTAGGGGTTAATAAATATTATGTAGGTTTTGGCGATGTTGGGGGCAGCAGAATAGGGGTTCTTAAGTATAATGTAGGGTGGCGGCGGTGTCCAGAGCGGCAGATTAGGGGTTAATAAATAAAATTCTAGGTGTCAGCGATGTTGGGGGCGGCAGATTAGGGGGTTAATAAGTGTAAGATTAGGGGTGTATTAGACTCGGGGTTCATGATAGGGTGTTAGGTGTAGACATAATTTTATTTGCCCATAGGAATCATGGGGCTGCGTTACTGAGTTTTACTTTTGCTTATTGGCAGGTGTTAGACTTTTTCTCAGCCGGCTCTCCCGTGATTCCTATGGGGAAATCGTGCACGGGCACATATGACCAGCTCACCGCTGACTTAAGCAGCGCTCACTTCGTGCCCTTTTAACTCCGGGTTTATAAAAACTTGTAATACCAGCGCTGCAGGGTAAGTGAGCGGTGAGTGAAAACTGCTCGTTAGCAGCCGCACAGCTCAAAACGAAAAACTGTATATGTTTACATATATGTATCCTTAATAAATGTGTTATATATTTTTTACATAGATCGTTTGTATATGATTTTCTCTTATTATAATACATACTTATAGGTGCTGTTATGCCTAGACATTTAGATCTCACCTATTTTGTAGGATCTACTCTGTCTTTTTATGCATGTATAGAAATTTCTTTCTAGGTGGCACTATAGGTTTTATGTATGGAATGTTGTGAAGTGAGCATCTACATTCTGTATTTTTTTTTCTAAAGTATCTTCACTATATATTGTGATAGATTATGTTTGGGGCTTAAAGGCAATATCATATTATTTGAATAAAGACAAAAATATATACAGTCCCGTTTTTGTTATTACAATGTAATTGAATACAGTATATTCTTAATAATACTTATTTCTCCTTTAATGATGATATCTTTTTACAACTTCAGGGGTTTGAAGTTTGCCCCCAGTTACGCAAATCTATTCATAGATTGAATCAGTGATAGATTTATATATGGATCCATTCTGGAGGCAAAATCTCATACTCTATAAACTCTAAATACATTATATGTTTTTCATCTGGAAGGAAGAGATATAAGGTTTAAATATGTCTATTGAAATTAATACAAATTATATGTGATTAAGATTCACTCATGAGTACAGTGCCAATAAACTACATTTCTCTGATATAGAGAGTGTTGAGATAACAAAAAACTAATTATTTCAAAAGACTTTTAAAAAGTAAATGCTAACAGCTAACATACAAGCTCGAAGTTGCCACCATAAAAGGTGGAAAGATATAATACCTAAAGGACAATTTTTGAGATTACACAATTGCACAAAAACAACAGATTATGATGATATACAGGCTAAGGTGTTAAAAGAAACTTTTTAGATAGAGGTTATGAAAGAGAAGTTATTGATAAAGTAAAGTCAGATATTAGGAAAGTGTACCAATTGGATCTCTGTAAACCTAAAGCTAAAAAAAGGCTTAAAGGATGGTAAGTTATTTGTCCGGTTTATCACTATCTATAATGCATAACATCGTACATTAAATATAGGTGAAGGTCAATTTTGATGAATTAGTGCCCGGTTTTAAATAATCCAATTAAAAACAAGGGCACTTTAATTCATCAAAATTGACATTTCACGTTTCTTCAAAAAACCTTACCTTTTAATCCTGGCAGCCGCTCCAGCGATTCCCCCGGCCGTTGGAAGCCTCTGCAGACGTCAGAAATGACGAATCCGGGCTTACTCCAATCAAGGGTTTCCTCCCGGGGGGAATCTTGACCTGATGCAACTCCGTGATTGGAGGGAAGCCGGATTCGTCATTTGGACCCCGCGAAGACGGCTTGCGACGGGCGTAGGAAGAGATGGGAAAGTAAAAAATGAAACGTGCAATGATTCAGAGCATGTCATTTTACGACACTTCTATTTTTAAATGGGCTATTCTCCTTGGTACCTTTTCTTGAAAAAAAAAATATACACACATATATATACATTAGTGGAGCTAGCTGCTGTTAGTGCCTACACACATTTATCTCTTGTGATTGACTAACTAGATGTGTTCGGCTAACTTCCAGTAGTGCAATGCTGTTCCTTCAGCAAAGGATAACAAAGAGAATGAAGTAAATTTGATATAGAAGTAAATTGAAAAGTGTTTAAAATTATATGTTCTATCCAAATCATGAAAGATAAGGTTAGGGGTTTCTCTCCTTTAAATCTAAAGAATTAAACAAAATAGATGTTTGACTTGGGAAATAAAAAGTTACAAGCTTTCTTTTCCATGCCATAATTGTGTTGCATGTAAATATATTAAAGCGAGCAATACAGTCTGCGCTACTGAGTGAGGAATAACATTCAACAAACCATTAGATGTACAGATAAAGGGGTATTATACCTCATCCAATGTTCGTGTTCCAAACAGTATTAGACCAAATGAGCAGACCCTAAGGGACCATATCGAGAACATTTGTGTAATATTAATAACTGTTTTGAAGTGATTAAACTCTCTAAACTTTTTCAAAGAATGCTTATTAGAGTGCAAAAGGGTTATTATGCTGGGATATTAAACATATCTCTAAAAATTGGAGAGTGGAGATTATGGGGCATATGTATCAATGTCCGCCAGACACTGCGGATCAGGCCCGCCAGACCTCGCTGAATACGGCGAGCAATACGCTCGCCGTATTCGCATTGCACCAGCAGCTCACAAGAGCTTCTGGTGCAAATGCTGCCCCCTGCAGACTAGCAGCCAATGGGCTGCCAGCAGGGGAGTCAATCAACCCGATCGTACTCGATCGGGTGGGGTATTGTGGCGATCTCTGTCCACCTGCTAAGAGCAGGCGACAGGTTATGGAGCAAGCGGTCTTTGTTTCAGGCTCGCCAGAAACAACGGGCTTCAAGCTCCATCGGGAGCTTGATACATATGCCCCTTTGAGTTCGAATACTATACTATCACTAATTAATACATTTAAAATGTTATGTCCCATTGGATTAAATGCAGAATTAAGCTTAAATATATATATATTAGTATATACACTGTAGTGATAAAGAAGGGGATTTTTCTTTCTTTTCCTAACCTCCTTTAAGATTGTGGTAGCAAATAAAGTATTTTTAGGGGTTTATAAACTGTAATATTATAGGTTTTGTTATTAAATAACACAAGTTGAATTCTTCAGGTTTATAATTCTATGTTTTTATATTTTTCTAAAAATGTTTGCGTATATAAGAATATGGAATAACCATTTTTTTTAAACTTTCTGGATATAGTAATGCAATCTATGAATTATCAAAGATTTTTTCTGACTCACTGTATTGCAGATTTTAAAAGACAAAGGTTGTTGAGAGATAATTCCTGAAAACCGTATTATAAGACACTGTAGGAGTGTATAGATACGTATAGAAGTTCCCCAACTGCTGCTTATAGTCTATCAGACCACACAGCGGGGTCCGTAATCAGAGTACCTTGTAATCCTGACCGGAGACATCCTTGCATCATGTTGAGCTAAATTCCTGCTTTGCTCTTTGTCCCGTAGCTGATACCGCCTATCAGTCGTGGGCATACACTATCTGCTCTCCAACACGTCAGTGAAACTTCAGCTCACGGGCCGTAGCGTCCTTGCAGAAAGCCCTAGTCAGCAACGTCTGACCACGTGACTGGATCTGCATCCAATGGGGCAATCACCTGCTCCAGTAAGTACGGTATACGTGCACTGACGACAATTAAGCTGGTAAGCAAAGTTCAAAAGAGAAATAAAGTCTTCTTGCAAGTTAAAACTTTACTTTATTAATCCACGATAAAACTGGGTTACAGCAAAACCAGGGCACACACACCAACACACGCGCAGCACAGATCAGCTTACGCGTTTTCAGCTCTTGGCCATAGTCATAGCCTGCTGTGCTGTCTTACATAATTAGTTTAAAAAGGGTACATCATACATCAATCGGTTAAAAACAAAATACGCCAATGTTGTGTGAGCAAATAGTGTTACAGAATTATCTCGTAATATGATACAGCACACATTCCTTCCTTAGAAGCTAACAAGAGAAACTAAGCAGATTAAATACATTTAGTTTAGTGTACATAGGACAAGAGAAAAAAGGCTAATTTACAATATGCTTGCTTATGTCAAATTGATACATTGTAGCTAATATCTTAAGTTGAACAATAATAATGAGACAATGCTGTAGCGCAAGATAATTACTCACAATCATAGAGCCAGTCAGAATAAACCAGTCCAAATATATATGATACATTACCTATCAAAATATACAGGAGGACAACAAGTTTGAGTACATGTTATAGCATACAAATGCAAAATGACAATGTCTTTTATATAACCAATAAAAAATCAATGAAAAATACAAAGCCAGCTCACAGAGATAGAATAGGGATTTCTAATTTGACTACAAGTATGACATACTTAATTCAACGGTTGAAAAGCTAAATTTACTTGAACTTAGTTTTAAATGATACATGGATATGCCATTACCAAAATTACCTAACATCATAGCAGATGTTGAAGATACTGAATCAAATAGCCCCATGTAAAACATTTGGATAGACTATTGCCAATTGTTCATAAAATCATAGCGTGTGAGTTCAGGCCAGATGGGAAATCTTGTGCCCATTGTAAAGATCCAATATAACTCTCTTTTAGCTAGGATACGATCCAGATCACTATATGGTTGCATATATAAGATCCATGTGCTCATTCATACAAGAGGGATAAAATAGTGACCTCGAAACATCTTGAGAATGGCTGTCTATCAGCTGAAACGCTTCCATGTTAGTTGGTCACAGTAAGCAGAGATGGAATGGCATACACAGATAAGCCGTTGTTGAGTCTCCCTCAGAAGTTTTATAAAAGAAGGATTTATTTTATTTAACACAGCAGGAATCGATAGCCGCATATCAAATACAAGCCATTGTGAAGTCGCATCTAACATTGAGTTACAACAGAAGGAGACCATGTATTCATGTTCACTAATGTATTTATGTTAGTACCCACTGTGGTGTGTCTGCACAGTTGCATCTATTTGAAGGGCGGCAAAGATACCAACATATGATTATAGAAGTAAACTTAAATGTCTCTTAAAACTGCATTAATCTGAACCATGAAAGGTTAATTTTTAGTTTCATGTCTCTTTAATCTCCCATTCTTTAAAATGACATAAACGGCCCCTTGAAACTTAAAGAGACACTTTGTGGATTTTTTGTTGGCCTGAAAAATTTGGGATGTAAAAGCTGCTGACAGTTAACTTGAAACTAATACAGCTGTATATGTTCTGCACTTCCTGCTATTGATCTTTAGCTGATAGGTACTCCCTACTGATGCTCAGTAAGCTAACCATAAGCATGGTTACCTAATAGTTGATAGGCACTCCCTACTAATGCTCAGTAGGCTAACCATAAGCATGGTTACCTAATAGCTGTTAGGCACTCCCTACTAATGCTCAGTAGGCCAACCATAAGCATGGTTAACTAATAGCTAATAGGCACTCCCTACTAATGCTCAGTAGGCTAACCATAAGCATGGTTAGCTAATAGCTGATAGGCACTCCCTACTAATGCTCAGTAGGCTAACCATAAGCATGGTTACCTAATAGCCGATAGGCACTCCCTACTAAAGCTCAGTAGGCTAGCCAGAAGCATGGTTACCTAATAGCTTATAGGCACTCCTTACTAATACTCAGTAGGCTAACCATAAGCATGGTTGCCTTATAGCTGATAGGCACTCCCTACTAATGCTCAATAGGCTAACCATAAGCATGGTTACCTAATAGCTAATAGGCACTCCCTACTAAAGTTCAGTAGGCTAACCATAAACATGGTTACCTAATAGCTAATAGGCACTCCCTACTAAAGCTCAGTAGGCTAACCATAAGCATGGTTACCTAATAGCTAATAGCCACTCCCTACTAATGCTCAGTAGTCTAACAATAAGCATGGTTACCTAATAGCTGATAGGCACTCCCTACTAATGCTCAGTAGGCTAACCATAAGCATGGTTACCTAATAGCTGATAGGCACTCCCTTCTAATGCTCAGTAGGCTAACAATAACCATAGTTACCTAATAGCTAATAGGCATACCCTCCTTTGATCTTTAGCTGATAGGTACTCCCTACTGATGTTTAGTAGTCTAACCATAAGCATGGTTACCTAATAGCTGATAGGCACTCCCTACTAATGCTTAGTAGGCTAGTCATAAGCATAGTTACCTAATCACTAATTAGCATTTCCTACTATTGCTCAGTAGACTAACCATAAGCATAGCTACCTAATAGCTGATAGGCACTCCCTACTAATGCTCAGTAGGCTAACCATAAGCATGGTTACCTAATAGTTAATAGGCGCTCCCTACTAATGCTCAGTAGACTAACCATAAGCATAGTTACCTAATAGCTAATAGGAGTTCGCAAGAAGTATCTGACACCCCAGTTGAATTTAAAGGGACATAAAACAAGTTGGGATAGAGACAAAATAATATAATATGTACTTTAATTACTTTACCTGCAAATTTATACTGAAGTGCCTCGCCATTAACCCTTTCATTTTAGTTTCTGATTTGTAAAGCTTTAACTCCCCCCACACAATTCCTTTTATGGCTGTATCTATGTTTATTGTTCATTTGGTAAAATGCAAAAGTGAATAGAGATTATCTGTTGGAGCAAGCCTAGAAGCTGTTGTAAGGATTCCACTCCATGTTTTCCTCTTCTCCTCCTCATCACATCGTTTCCCTACCTTACCTGTACTTAAGTGATCAGCTGACAACAAACAGGTGCTTAGTTATTTCACCTAGTAGCTGTACCTTGCAGCCTTGCTTTCACCTGCTACTTCGTATACATTAAGCCTTTTGGATTATAATTAATCTACAGCTCCTGCCTGTCATACAGGATCACTTGCAGCCACTCCGTTTGTTCTAAGTTCTGTTCCAACGAACTTATCTGTCTAATTCACTCTCAAGTTTGTGCTTTGTGCACCACGGAGTAAAGCCGACAAGCTTATGCAGCTACTCTTATCTGTGTGCTCCCTCTGCAGCCTACGATGCTAGCAACAAGCTGATATCTACATTTGGGCTACCGACTAACTAACCTAACATCTTATGTTCTTATCCGGTGCTCCCAGATACCTGTGCACTTTAGCAGCTGAACTCATAAAGGATTTCCGCATTTGAGCAAATTAATTACGGCTCCGGACTTAAGCCGATAACATTACGGACCGTTTACCGGTCTCCTCCCCCAGACAACAGCTGACTTCAAACCCAATGCCGCTTAAGACTGTAAACTCCCACTGTGCGGCGAACATACTTTTACAGCCTATTACCTCCTAAAGGGAAACATTGTATACATTCTGTTTTTGTTTTAGAAGTTGAAACAAACAGTTTGTTTACACTGATAAGGAGCCGTAGCGCATCTGGACTGAATTGGCGCAGCTCGCATGTTATGACAAGAATCCTAAGCATCCAGTTTCTGTTTGCTCATACATTCCACATTCTCTGACAAAGGGAGAACCTATGCTCATTTACTGGCTGAAACAATTAACCCCATACTGTTTCACATAAACAGTTCTGGGAAGTAATGTGTTAAGTGGGAACTTTTGCTGTCTTTCTGCTAAAAGCATTATAACAAAATATAATTTTATTCACCTAAGGCTACTCGGTCTATGCTGATTAATAGCCCTTCAGCCTTGGTGATACAAACTAGCCACTTCTTCATCTGCAGCTGTGATCCACTCTACAAAGTCGTTACAGACCCTTACAGCTGTGAACTCAGTTGAAATACAATGCCTGTGTCTAAACACTGATAAGGGGGGTGGAAGTAAGCAAACTATTTTAAATAATTAGCCTTTTTAGGATATGCAAAGATCTCAACCTGTTTTATGGCACTTTAAATAGTCTTTACCTCACATTTTCTGAGGCAAAATAATTTACTGTGTTTAGATGTTACCAGGGCCGGATTTACATCTCAGGTGCCTGTAGGCACAAAAACCTGAAGCATTTAACATCTTTTTAAATAAAGTAAAGGGGTATGAGACCCTCTCATATTCTATCATGAATTTTAAAGTGCAATAATCATTTGCATGAAAATGTTTGTCTATAATAATTGGTGTAATCTATTGTTTTAGCAATAAGGAACCTTTATTCCATCGTTATATTACTAATCAGTCTGCCATGGTGCATTGTTTTTCTTTAACATTTTCCTTTTTTATTTTAATTCATGAACCCGTTATTCTGTTTGCAAACAAACAAGTTCTCAGAGTCTATAAGTATTACTTTGGTCAGTGGAGCATAATCTATGACTCTCAGAACTATATTGGAGTAATATTGAACCAACAAGGGGTGTAATCATGCTACGCTGAGCATGCTGAGGTTTTATTAAGGGTAGGAATTTGAGTATTTAGCTTGAGAGGTTGAAATGTTCTTTATTTGTCTGTTTTATAACAGATTATATAAATAGAGGCAACACATAGGATTCTATATCCTGCGGGATCTGCCCTCCTTAGCTACTTTTGGAGTAATATAGAACCTAAAGTTTTGTAAATGTTCTCTTTTCTGTTTTTATTGTTTTGTTTTGTTTTTTGGTATTGATAGAATAATGGCACAATAGTTCCTATTTGCATCATGTATTCTTTTCTGCTACAGGATGTTAGATTCAAAATAGTTAATGGTGCTTGGCAAAGCAGTAAAAGTCTATCCTGCAGATGAGTGCAGAAGAATAGTGATATTATATGGTAAGAAATTGAAGTGTTGGGCATTATTTTTTTGCTGATTTTTTCTTACATATAATGCTCTTTGTCATTTATAGAATGTGTAGTCTCTAACTAAAGCTGCAGTTCAGCTAATCTCCCCATACACTCCCATAATTGCTAGGGGCAGCATTTAACTATCTGCAGAGGTCAAGGGCCAGCAATTATTCAAGACCTTATTGTTTAAATGAAAAATCTTGTTTTTTATGTAAAGCATAACAGATTCCAAGGGGTAAATTTAACATAAGTCAATCGGACATTATTTAATGAAGTGAATCATATCCGCTCGACCTTGCTAAAAGCCGACAGGATACGCTGTCGGCATTTAACATTGCACAAGCATTTCTTAGGAAATTTTTGCGCAGTACCGCCCCCTGCACACTTGCGGTAAATTGGCCGCTAGCAGGGAGTGTCAATCATCCCGATTGTATCCGAACGGGATGATTTCAGTCCACCACCTAAAAGGCGGAGAGGCTAAGGAGAAGCGGTCTTACAACTGCTGCTTCTTAATTTACGTTTCAGGCGAACCTGAAATGATTATCGGGGGATGCAGCATCCGCTGCTTAGTAAATCTACCTGCTGGTATGAAATAATACATCTTTTGCTTAATTTAATGTATAAAAGGTGTTCCAGTCACCTGTATGAACTGCAATGTTACTTTAATATGGGAGGGTCAAATAAATGGAGGAAGATGAAAAAAATAATAAAGTTAAGGTGAAATAAAAAAAATAGTATAAAGTAGGTAGAGCTAGATTAAACAAGCAAAATATGAAAAAAGAGATAAAATTAATTAAGGATGAAAGATGATAGTAATATAAAAGCAGAAGTGAGATGAAAAAAACAGGGTAGAGATTAAACAATATTTAATGGGAAAAGATAAAATGAATACTGGAAAAGTGGAGATGAAATAAATACAATTATAAAAAATAAAAAAATGAATAAAGCTGAGAGAGATTAATAAATTAATTAATTAAATGACAGGGGAGAAATGAGGAATGTAGGATTTAGATGTTATGAATGCTGGAAAGGGACATTAAAGGTTAGGGACATTGATCTCACATGTTCTCTATCATTGATATGAAACAGTAACATCTAAACACATTGAATTATTTTGCCTCAGAAAATGTGAGGTACAGACACCTGTGTAGGTAACCATGCTTTTGGTTAGGCTACTAAGCATTAGTAGGGAGCGCCTATTAGGTAACCATGACTTAAAGGTACAACAATGTCCACAGCACTTAGAAACAATTTATAATTTTATTTCAAAACTTCAGACAAAGCGACGTTTCGAGTCTTTAGACTATTACTCATGCTAATTACAATGTGTTGCGCTGCAAACTTTTACAACATTTTCGCGCCAACCACCAAACATTGTGGCTCTGCTGCCATCTATTGGTAGATGTTGTACATTGCAGTGTCAAAAAATCATTTAAAATTTAAAAACATTACATTTGCCATAACTATATTGTTACTTTCTTACTATAGGTTCTCTGAATGAATATACTTTTCTTATTATTTTACACAATAAGCATGAGACAGGTATTGGTGTAATCAGAAAAATTCTAAGAATTATTCAAAGATATACAGAGGGACAAGTGGAATTCATTGAGGATCTGCTAAGGCTTATTTTGTACTGGAACCATTTTATATTTCAAGACGATTGGTATGTCCAGATTAAAGGTACAGCAATGGGGACCAATGTTGCCCCATCATATGCCAACCTGTTCATGAATGAAATAGAGGAGAGAGTCATCTATGAAAATTAAAAATGTATTACATATGGGGCCACATGGTGGCGCTATATAGATGACGTGTTTGGCATATGGTGGGGCAGCGTTGAGTCCCTGTTAGAATTTGTAAAGGAGATTAATATAGCTGTTAGGGGATTGGATTTTTCTATTGTATATAGCGAAGAATCTGTTTCCTTTCTAGATACAAGGATTTGCAAAGATGGAAATAAACTTACCTTTGATTTACATGTAAAGGAAACCGATAGGAATACATTGTTAAGCTACGACAGTTTCCACCCCAAGAATTTAATAAAATCATTACCTAAAAGCCAACTACTGAGGGTAGACAGAATAGTCAGTGACAGCAATGTTAAAGCCAAACAATTAAAAGAAATGCAACAAAAATTTGTAAATAGAGGTTACCCACAGACATTAGTTAATGAACAGCTAGTTAATTTGAGAGAAACCAAGAAAAATAAAATTAAAGATAAAGATAGGATGGTTTTGGTTACTCAGTATAACCCTAACAATGAGCAAGTGTCACGAATAATAAAAAAACACTGGCATATCCTTAAAGAATGCAACACAGATATGGATGTGTTTAAAAACCCACCCCTTATGGCATATAAGAGGGTAAAAAATCTCAGGGACCAACTAACTAGCACTGATATAGGGTCTAAAAAGAAAGATACTCAGACTTCCCTTAGTAAAAGGCAACTAGGTTGTTATCCATGTTTAGGATGTTTAAGCTGTAATTCAGTGATTAAGGGTAAATACTTCTTTCACCCTAGAAAGGGCAAGAGGTATGCGATAAAATAATTTTTTACATGTGAATCCACTTTTATTGTGTATCTTATCAAATGCCCATGTTCCCTAATTTATATATGGGAAAACGACCCGCAAGGCCCGTGATAGACTTAGTCAACATCGTTCAAATATAAGATGTAAAAATTATTAAGCACCAGTAGCTAACCACTTCCTAAAATGTGGCCAAAATATTAGCCAGCTAAGATGGCAAATAATTGATAGTATTAAACAGCAAAGAAGTGGGATTAGTAGGGAAAAAACTATTAAAGCAGAGAGAAATGTATTGGGTATATAAGTTAGAAAGTTTGGCACCAAAATATGACTGGTCAATATTTTTGTGATTATTTTTTATAGGTATGGATTGAATACTTATCAGGATGCATTATAAGCGTAAATATGTTCTTGTCATATAAGAGATATTGTGTAAAATAATAAGAAAAGTATATTCATTCAGTGAACCTATAGTAAGAAAGTAACAACATAGTTATGGCAAATGTAATGTTTTTAAATTTTTAAATGATTTTTTGACACTGCAATGTACAACATCTACCAATAGATGGCAGCAGAGCCACAATGTTTGGTGGTTGGCGCGAAAATGTTGTAGTTTTAAAAGTTTGCAGTGCAACACATTGTAATTAGCATGAGTAAGAGTCTAAAGACTCAAAACTTCGCTTTGTCTGAAGTTTTGGAATAAAATTATAAATTGTTTCTAAGTGCTGTGGACATTGTTGTACCTTTAAGTCATTTTGGGGAATGGGCAGATCCCCTGTCTACACCTGCACTTGCTCCGTTGGGTTGCTGCTATTATAACCTATTTGATATTAGGTAACCATGCATATGATTAGCCTACTGAGCATTAGTAGGGAGTGCCAATTAACTATAAGGTAACCATGCTTATGGTTAGCCTACTGAGCATTAGTAGGGGGTGCCTATCAGCTATTAGGTAACCATGCTTATGGTAAGCCTACTGAGCATTAGTAGTGTGTGCCTATTAGCTATTAGGTAACCATGCTTATGGTTAGCCTACTGAGCATTAGTAGGGAGTGCCTATCAGCTATTTGGTAACCATGATTATGGTGCGCCTACTGAGCATTAGTAGGGAGTGCCTATTAGCTATTAGGTAACCATGCTTATGGTTAGCCTACTGTGCATTAGTAGGGAGTGCCTATTAGCTATTAGATAACCATGATTATGGTTAGCCTACTGAGTATTAGTATGGAGTGCCTATTAGCTGTTAGTTAACCATGCTTATGGTTAGGAAAATGAAAAATGGTCAAGCAACCAACTTGACAATTATTGGACCCCTTGAGATGGATTGACCCTGGTTGTCCCCATCTATAGTTAGCATTTCAATACCTAATTGTGTTTTGCTATAAATAACCTTAGCAGGTCTTCTTTATCTGAAGGCTCAGCACATTTTATGGTCATGTCCATAAGAAGAATAGGTGTTGGTTTTAATAAGCAAACCAGGTAATTAAAATACAAAAACGTGAAGGAACCTTTCCTCACACATTTAATTCTCTACTGTAGGTATAACAAGTAATTTGAAACAATTTAAGGGCAACACATTTTATAGTACAGTGTTCCTTCCTATCTCTACTGTGCATTAATTTATGGACCCAAGTAAGACCCACAGTGACACGCTAATGATAGCGTGGGGCCCTATAAGAAGTATTTCATGACCATGCTAACATTAGAGCTCAACTTGAAATTACAAGACCATGGTAAATCCCATTTACCAGAGAATGGTTAGTGCAGCCAACATTGCTCTAGTGAACCCATTACATTCAATGAATATCACGACCACGCTAAATGGCACTGATAATACAAATTAAAAGCTATGGGTTGCTCTGGAGGGAAAGCCCAAATAGCGCTAGAAGAATTAGCTATAAAAACACATCAAAAACATATCAAAATAAAGTATTACACTCATATATTCCCTGTATAATGTTAAAAGAGTTAAAAAAGGATATGGTATATGGCAAGGGGCTATGGTATATGGCAAGGATTTGTATGTGAGCAATAAAATAAAAAGGATTTCTTTAGCTTGTTCCATTGAAGTCTGTGGGGAGAGGGAGTTAGCAAAGTCCTGATACCCGAAGTCCTGAAGTTAGAAGACCTGAGTATTTCCCTTGTGTGCTGTTTACTTCTAACTTATAATTTCAGCACTATTCTGACAGTGCTAAATTTTTTACCTTGACCGCACTTAAAAATGAGCGCACCACTTGTAATCTAGCCCTAAATCTATAGTTTAAATTTTCTTTTTTATGCCATAATTTTCATGATTCAAATAGGGCATGTAATTTTAAAAAACTTTCCAATTTACTTTTATCACCAATTTTGCTTTGTTCTCTTGGTATTCTTAGTCTAAAGCTAAACCTAGGAGGTTCATATGCTAATTTCTTAGACCTTGAAGGCCGCCTCTAATCTAAATGCATTTTGATCGTTTTTCACCACTAGAGGGCATTAGTTCATGTGTTTCATATAGATAACATTGAGCTCATGCACATGAATTTACCATGGAGACAGCTCTGATTGGCTAAAATGCAAGTCTGTCAAAAGAACTGAAATAAGGGGGCAGTCTGCTGAGGCTTAGATACAAGGTAATTACAGAGGTAAAACTTGTATAATTATAACTGTGTTGGTTATGCAAAACTGGGGAATGGGTAATTAAGGGATTATCTATCTTTTAAAACAACAACAATTCTGGTGTTGACTGTCCCTTTAAATGGTCATTGTACACTAGATTTTTCTTTGCATTAATGATTTGTAGATGATCCATTTATATAGCCAATCTGGGAGTGGTTTTGTAACAATGTATAGTTTTACTTATTTTTTAATAACATTGTGCTGAGTTTCAGACTCCTAACCAAGCCCCAAATTATCAGATGTAGACTGAACTCCACATATTCCTGCTTGCTACTGTTTGTGTAATGAGTCTTCTCATATGTGGGGGGTCTACTCTTCCTGCTTTCTCAGCCCTTTTCATTGAGTGTCCCAGCCTAATCTCATCAACAGTGCTAAACTGGAAGCTTCTAAGTAAGTTTTTAAAAGGTTTTATACTGAATGTTTAGATCAATATCTGTGAATATTCTTCTTTATATTAGTATCTATTACATGCCGTTTTATGAAAATGAATGTAAAATGTTCAGTTAACATTATCACATATTTAAATAGATAAGTATTTAATAATAAAAATAAAAAAAATTCTTCTTGAAGAACATAGGAATGTAAAATATGTGTTTTAAAAATTATTATAGATATTCTAAATAATTCCAATTATCCTAGCTGTGTGAAGGAATAATCTAGATTTTATTAAAGAGACAGAGACTTCATATTTTGCTAAACCTTTTCTTTTTACTGCTCCACAGCACTTAAAAGCAATATAACATTAACAGAAAAACATAATAAATCAAGAACACAGATAATAGACCAATGAAAGAAAGCATTGAGTGGTCAGATAAAAAAGTGACCAATGAGAGTAGTCCAAATATCCATAAAAAGTCCAGTAAGTCTGTAAACATCCTCTTTGATCTTTGATGTGAAACACTGATGAAAAGTTCCAATCAGAGAAGACTTGAAATCCAATGAAGGACATCACGAACATAAGAAACATCAAGAAGAAAGAAAACTTGATAGTACAGGACATCTCTAGAAGAAATGGGTACCAAGGTTGAGAGGTCCACCAAGGGGTTATCAGAACTAGGGAAATCTGATCTCTCCTGATCTTGACAATTGTCCAAATGATCATGGAGAATGGGGGAAAGGCATAAGCTCCTTGAGCTGGCCAATTCTGAAGAAAGGCATCTGTTGCTAGAGCATCTGGATCCGGTCTCCAGCTGAAAAAGGGTGTCACTTAAAAGTTGAGACGAGATGCAAAAAGATCCAGGCAGAAGGGGCCTCTCAAGGTCAATTTTTTTTTTTTAAAGAAGAGGATTGAGTTTCCAGTTGCTTGAATCCATCAGATACCTGGAACCCCAATCCGCTGCTAGGTTTGAAAGCCCTGGAATATATTCCTCTTGAACAAAGATATTTTGAGAAAGACAATAGTGAATGAAATCCTTGGTCAAATTTGATAGGGATTTGGAATTGGTTCCTCCTAATCTGTTGATGTAAAGGACTGCTGATATATATATCATGGGATTCTTGAACTTGGAGAAACTCTTCACAGCAAAGGATCCTGCTAGATATATATTGACCATTTGCCTCCTGTGATAATTGAGCCACATCTGGCTCCCCAACCTGTTTTGCTGGCATCACATTTTATAATTAAATCTGTAGAATTGCCAAATATTGCTTTCCCATTCCAAGCCGAAATGTTGGAAAGCCACCACTGTAACTCTTCTCTGGCTTCTGAAGATAAATAGATTTTGTGAGAGTACAAGAATCCTCTGTGAAGATATTTTCAGATGCTGAAGAGCCCTGTAATGAAGAGGGGCAGGATAAATAGCCTGAATGGAAGAATAAAGTAATCCTATAATTCTGGCCAAGAGTCTGATGGGAAAGGTCTTCTTTTTTAGAAGAGAGGAAATTTATTTCTTGATATTTTAATTTTTTTCCAAAGGAAGGCTTAAAGTAGAAAGTTTGGTGTTTATGGAAAAACCTAGAAAAATTATATTCTGAGATGGAGAAAGAACCGATTTGTTAAAGTTAATTAGGAAACCGAAATTTTGAAGAAGGTTGACAGTTATAGTTAAATGATGAAGAAGAGTAGTATGGTCTTGATTTATAAGAAGGATGTTGTCCAAATAAATAATTAATCGAATCCCTCTCAAGCGGAGCCAGGCTACAACCGGTTTTAGGATTTTTGGAAATGCTCATGGAGCGTAAGATGGGCCGAAGGGAAGATAGGTAAACTGCCAAATTGACTCTTTCCAGAGGAAACTAAGGAAATTCCTGAAATGATGATGTACAGGGACAGTCAGGTAAGCATCTGTTAAATCTAGTCTTACCTTCCAATCCCTGTCCATCAGGCAATCTCTGAGGAGGTGAATACCCTCCATTTTGTAATGATTGTATTCTAAAAATTGATTGAGATTTTGTAAATTTTTAACTGGGCGAAAAGTTCCTTCTTTTTTCTTTACAAAGAACATATTGCTTTATAAAAGACTTTTCTAAAGAAGGGGCCAGTTCTATTGCAGACTTTTGTGCTAGGTTGGATAATTCTTTGTCTAATAGGTTGGAATCCTGTAGAGAAAATCTGATTGGGTCGGGACCTTTGTGTTGGAAAGGGGATAAATGAAATTTAGATGGAAACCTGAAATAGTCTGAAGATCCCAAGGGTCTAAAGTAATTTTCTCCCAATTGTGAATGAAGTGTTTTAAGCTTCCTCCCACTAAATGTGGGGAAAAATTGGTAAAGGGAAGAGAAATATTTTCCTTAAAAAAGGTCTCCTTTGGGCTCTTGAGTGAAAACCTCTGAAGTTCCATGTCTGAGATCTTGATGGAAAGAAGTTTGTGAGTGATGTTAAAGGAGGGGGGTTGTTTTAAAAATGAGACCTTGACACAAATGAGCGACCAGGAAAGCGGCCTCTACCTTTCCTGGCCCTGTCAAAAATTCTTTGAGGAGGATAGAACATTTTCTTAGTGTTGACTTTAATTTTGTTAAGGGAGTTAAAAGAATTTACATAATTATTAAGTTCTTTAAGACCCTGTTCGCCAAAAGGGAGTCTATAAGCTAAGGGACCCTTCTCAGTAGGGGCAAAGTCCTGAATTTTAGGATCAATACATATGAGAACTAGTCTATGTCTTTGAGTGGCTATAGATGTATTGGCATCACCAATCAAATAAACAGTGCGTTGAAGCCATTCTCTAACTATATAAGGGTCTAGAGAAGCTTCCTTAGAAACAGCTTTTTCAGAGAGCTCAAAGAGCTTAGTAACTGGGCCTAAAGTATCTAAGACTTTATCCTGGCAGGCTTTAGGAAACCTGCCTGTCCCTTTGTGGTTATTAAAATTTCTATTGCCAATATACTTTAATAAATTAGCATCAATATCTGGAGTTATATGTGTGTTATTAGGCAACTCAGGTCTTAAGCACTCGGCTCTTAATGCATTTTTAGCTTTTTTAGAAAGGGGTTTTCTGATGTAGTGATCTAGAAATTAAGCCACCCATTTTTGAGGGTCTCCACTGTGATGATCTAGGATGGAGAAGGTCATCTAGGATAGATTTTTTAGACGTCAATTTTCCTTTTCTTTTTTAAAATATGGGAGTCATCATCAGAGGATGAGGAATCTGAAAATTCTGGGGAATATAAAGAATCCTCTGAAGTCTCTGCTTCACAACCCATTTCTATATCAGAGTCAGACGACTCTATTGTAGAAACTTTTTCTACGTGACTTCTGCTTTTATTATGGGGTTGTATTTCAACTTCTGACTCAGAATCTGAGGTCGATTTCTTGTCTGATCTAAGCAGACGATTTTTAGTCATAATGATACCTCTAGAAGCAGGAACCGCAGATGGTTCAGATAAATGCTTCCTTTTTTGAGTTGCTTTTTTATGTACACGAGGTTGAATATCAGACACTATTTTAATTACAGATTGCATTTGAACATTAAACTGCTGTTTTAAATTATCAATAGAATTTTGAATCATGTTTTGTACAGATTTCTATGATAATGAGTGAGGATTATCTTCAGACATTTTTAAATATATAAGGTTGAACAAAGTTAATAAAGTTATAAATTATAATTTGCACAACTGAAGGGACAAAATAATAATAAATGCCACACAAAATTATATAGCGATAATAAGAGCTAAATTAAATAATTATTCTAGAAAAAATCTTTTGAAAATAAAATAGGTGTATTGGGGATTAGAACCTAGGTCTCAGAGGTGTTAAGCAAAGGTAAAACCACTAGGCTAGCATAGCTAAATAATATGCAGACAATTATAGACTAAATAACTAAAATATTACAAAATTACTGCAAAGTTTAAATATAATAAGGTGAGGGATGGTCAGAGGCGGTCCGTTATGCTGTGAGGTAAATCAGGGCAGACAGCAGAGCGGGAATATGGCTGCGTGGCCTCAGCAATAGAAGGGCGTGGCTAAAGACCGACAGTGAAGTGTAATGTCGGCACACAAGGGAAAACTCTCACACACTATATTACCGTAAGGAGAAGGTAAAGACCAAGAATAAAACACAAAACGAAAGAGAAATGTAAGGAAATACAAGAAAATGAAATAAAATGTATAGCCAAAATAATGTATAATTAGAAAAACAGAAAAACGGAAGTATAAAAAACAGGAATAAAAACGGAAATAGAGGAAGAAATAATAATAATACTAATATAAATAATAACAAAACAATAACCAAATAATAAGATACTTACGGCTAGATTACGAGTTTTTGTCGGTAAGGCTTGTGGGGCTAACGAGCAGTTTATACTCACCGTTCACCTACAAACAACGCTGGTATTACAAAAAAGTGAGCGGAGAGCAAAATTTAGCTCCCCATCTCACTGTAATACCAGCGCTGCTTACGGTAGCGGTGAGCTGGTAAAACGTGCTCGTGCACGATTTTTCCATAGGAATCAATGGGGCTGATTTGGCTAAAAAAAACCTGCAAAAAAGCAGCGTTCAGCTCCATTGATTCCTATGGGGAAATACTTTTTATGTCTACACCTAACACCCTAACATGAACCCCGAGTCTAAACACCCCTAATATTACACTTATTAACCCCTAATCTGCCGCCCCCGACATCGCTGCAACCTACATTATGTTATTAACCCCTAATCTGCCGCTCCGGACACCGCAGCCACCTACATTATACTTATGAACGCCTAATCTGTCGCCCCCAACATCGCCGACACCTACATTATAGTTATTAACCCCCTAATCTGCCGCCCCCAATGTTGTTGCAACCTACCTACAATTATTAACCCCTAATCTGCAGCCCCCAACGTCGCTGCCACTATAATAAAGTTATTAACCCCTAAAAGTAAGTCTAACCCTAACCCCCCCCACCCTAACTTAAATATAATTACAATAAATACCAGCGGGCATTAAAAAGCATCGTTGGGACCTCTCAACGCTGCTCTGCTTTTTAAGGCTAACGCAAGGCTCGTAATCTAGGCGTAAGGAAATAAGGAGTAAAATAATAAAAATAAGAAGGAAAAAAATGAATAAACTCTTTAATAACTATAGTGAATAATGTAAATATGAACTTATCTCTTGGAGCAGCAAAGAGAAAGAGGAGGTTTACAGATTTACTGGATATTTGGACTACTCTCATTGGTCACTTTTTATCTGACCACTCAAGGCTTTCTTTTATTGGTCTATTATCTTGTTCTTGGTTTACTATCTGCTAGATTACGAGTTTTGTCGGTAAAGACTTGCGTTGCTAACGAGCCTTTTTTTTCCAGCGCTCACTTTAAACAACGCTGGTATTACAAGTTTTCTGAATGGATGCGTTAGCCTCAGAAAAGTGAGCGCTGAGCAAATTTAGCTCCACTTCTCACTGTAATACCAGTAGCGGTAAGCTGGCTAAAACGTGCTCGTGCACGATCTCCCCATAGGAAACAATGGGGCTGAGATGGCTGAAAAAAACCTAACACCTGCAAAAAAGCAGCTTCTAACGCAGCCCCATTGTTTCCTATGGGAAAATACTTTCTAAGTCTACACCTAACACCCTAACATGAACCCAGAGTCTAAACACCCCTAATCTTACACTTATTAACCCCTAATCTTCCGCCCCGACATCGTCGCCAATATCAATATTAATGTTATTAACTATTTAATAACTACCTAGCTAAAATAAGATCGGGGAGAAGGCTTCATCCAAGCGGCATCTTCTATTTTCATCCATCCGACGAGGAACGACTCCATCTTGAAGACCTCCAGCGCGGAACATCTTTCTAGGCCGACGAACTAACGACGAATGACGGTTCCTTTAAATGATATTGGATTAATGATAGGATTCTATCAGCCAATCGGAATTAAGGTAGGAAAAATCCAATTGGTTGATGCTATCAGCCAATCGGATTGAAGTTCAATCTGATTTGCTGATTGGATCAGCCAATAGAATGCAAGGTCAATTCTATGGATGTCCTCTTCTGGCCCATCGGATGAAGACTTCTGGACGGATCGGATGACCACTGGTGCCCGGCTGGGTGAAGACGGCTCAAGGTAGGGTGATCTTCAATGGGGTAGTGTTAGTTTTTTTTAAGGGGGTATTGGGTGGGTTTTAGAGTAGGGGTGTGTGGGTGGTGGGTTGTAATGTTGGGGGGGGTATTGTATTCTTTTTTTTACAGGTAAAAGAGCTGATTACTTTGGGGCAATGCCCCGCAAAAGGCCCTTTTAAGGGCTATTTGTAATTTTGTATAGGGTAGGGCATTTTATTATTTTGGGGGACTTTTTTATTTTATTAGGGGGCTTAGATTAGGTGTAATTAGTTTAAATTTCTTGTAATTTTTTTTATTTTCTGTAATTTAGTTTTTTTCCCCGTAATTTAGTGTTGTTTTTTTCTCGTAATTTACTTTATTGTATTTAATTGTAATTAATTGTAGGTAGTTTAGATAATTTATTTAATGATAGTGTGGTGTTAGGTGTAATTGTAACTTAGGTTAGGATTTATTTTACAGGTAATTTTGTACTTATTTTAGCTAGGTAGTAATTAAATAGTTAATAACTATTTAATAACTATTGTACCTAGTTAAAATAAATACAAAGTTGCCAGTAAAATAAAAATAAATCATAAGATAGCTACAATGTAATTATTAATTATATTGTAGCTATCTTATGGTTTATTTTACAGGTAAGTATTTAGTTTTAAATAGGAATAATTTATTTAATTGTAGTTATTTTATTTAGATGTATTTAAATTATATTTAAATTATGGGGGTGTTAGGGTTAGGGTTAGATTTAGGTTTAGGGGTTAATAGCTTTATTATAGTAGCGGCGACATTGGTGGTGGCAGATTATGGGTTAATAAATGTAAGTAGGTGTCGGCGATGTTAGGGCAGGCAGATTAGAGGTCAATAAAAATTAACTAGTGTTTGCGAGGCGGGAGTGCGGTGGTTTAGGGGTTAATACATTTATTAAAGTAGCGGCAATGTCCGGTCGGCAGATTAGGGGTTAATAAGTGTAGTTAGGTTGCGGCGACGTTGAGGGTGGCAGATTAGGGGTTAATAACTATAATGTAGGTTGCAGCTATGTTAGGGGCAGCAGATTAGGGGGTTCATAAGTATAATGTAGGTGGCGGCGATGTCCGGTCGGCAGATTAGGGGTTACAAATATTTATTATAGTGTTTGCGATGTGGGGGGGCCTCAGTTTAGGGGTTAATATGTAGTTTATGGGTGTTAGTGTACTTGTTAGCACTTTAGTTAAGAGTTTTATGTTCCAGCGTTAGCCCATAAAACTCTTAACTACTGACTTTTAAATGCGGTAGAAGTCTTGCCAGGAGAGGGTCTACCGCTCACTTCTTCCAAGACTTGTAATACCAGCGTTAGGCAAATCCCATAGAAAAGATAGGATACGCAATTGACGTAAGGGGATTTGCGGTATGGAAAAGTCACGGAAGAAAAGTGAGCGGTGAGCCTCTACCTGCCAAACTTGTAATACCAGCGTTAGATAAAAAGCAGCGTTAGGACCCCTTAACGCTGCTTTTTAAGGCTAACGCAAAACTCGTAATCTCGCCGTATGTTTTTCTGTTAATGTTATATTGCTTTAAAGTGCTGTGGAGCAGTAAAAAGAAAAGGTTTAGCAAAATATGAAGTCCTTGTAATAAAATCCATAGTGTGTGTGTGTATATATATATATATATATATATATATATACATTACAGTATCTATAATAATTTGTAATCATTATTAATATTTTTTATATTTTATATTTAATATTTCTATAACTATGTTTTCATGTGTGCTATTCTGACAACCACGTTAGACCTACTTTGTGAAACCCAGAGCACGTTACGCATATTTTACATTCCTATGTTCTTCACATAGAATTTTTTTTAAAATTATTAAATATATATTTCTATATATCTGATAAGAAAGAGAACAGCACTCCTGAGAACAAAAGCTAGAATAACTTCCATGCCTGTTCATTTCTATTGCAACTCAGGGTGCGCATTCTTTTAGCACACTATGCCTTTTCACAGAGAAAAAATATCCTGTAGCATATCAGTCTGATCCTGCCCAATGACAGTCCAGCACCGAAATACCAGGCAATTCAACTCTGAACAAGACAAACAACCCCAGACAAACATTTCGGCCTTCTGTGGGCCTCGTCAATGACTCTCTAAGGGCATGTGTGCAAGGAGTCCATGTCTGGTTCCCCCATTACTCTTAGGGAGACCCAAGAGTAATTTGCATAAATATCAGAAGAGAGAGAACAGCACTCCTGAGATAGAACAAAAGCTAGAATAACTACTATGCCTTTTCATTTCTTTTGCAACTCAGGGTGCACACTCTTTTAGCACACTATGCCCTATCACAGAGAAAATATATCCTGTAGCATATCAGTCTGATCCTGCCCAATGACAGTCCAGCACCGAAATACCAGGCAATTCTTCTCTGAGCAAGAGAAACAACAACCCCAGACGATCATTTCGGCAGGCATGGAAGTTATTCTAGCTTTTGTTCTATCTCAGGAGTGCTGTTCTCTCTCTCTTCTGATATATATATATATATATATATATATATATAATAGTTATATAATAGTTATATTGTAGCTATCTTAGCTTTTATTTTTATTTCATAGGTAAGTTTGTATTTATTTTAACTAGGCAGACTAGTTAGTAAATAGTTATTAACTATTTCATAACTACCTAGCTAAAATAAATACAAACAGCTAGATTACGAGTTGTGCATTATGAGTGAAAAAGCATAGTTATGGCTCATAACGATGCTTTTTCACTACCGCTGCTATTACGAGTCTTGTAAGTACAGCTGTACCGCACACCTTTTTGTCCGTCACGCAACGTAACTACCGTACCTTTCAAAAAGTCAATTTTCAATGGGACTTCCACAGTGCCGGTATTACGAGTTTGCCTGTCTGGCCAAAAAGTGAGCGGTACAGCCTATAAGATCTGTACCGCCACCTGAAAGTCAGCAGTTATGAGTTTAACGTTACAGAGCTGTACCATAAAACTCATAACTAAAGTGTTACAAAGTACACTAACACCCATAAACTACCTATTAACCCCTAAACCGAGGTCCTCCCTCATAGCAAACACTATAATAAACATATTAACCCCTAAACCGCCGCACTCCCACATCGCAAACACTAGTTAAATATTATTAACCCCTAATCTGCTGCCCCAATGTCGTCGCCACCTACATACACTTATTAACCCCTAATCTGCTGTCCCTAACATCGCCACAACCTACATTACTGTTATTAACCCCTAATTTGCCGGCCCAAAAATCGCTGCCACCTAACTACACTTATTAACCCCTAATCTGCTGCCCCCAATGTCGCCGCTACTATACTAAAGTTATTAACCCCTAAAGTCTAACCCTAACCCTAACGTAACCCTAACCCTAACACCCACTAACTTTAACCTAATTAAAATAATTCCAAATAAAAATTACAATTATTACCTAAATTATTCCTATTTAAAACTAAATACATACTTACCTGTAAAATAAAACCTAAGCTAGCTACAATATAACTTATAGTTATTTTGCATCTAGCTTATGTTTTATTTTTATTTCACAGGTAAATTTGTATTTATTTTAACTAGGTAGACTAGTTAGTAAATAGTTATTAACTATTTACTAACTACCTAGTAAAAATAAATACAAACTTACCTGTAAAATAAAACCTAATCTGTCTTACAGTTAAACATATTACACTAAAATTAAATAAATTACATTATTGAAATACAATTAACTAAATTACAAAAACCCCCCACTAAGTTACACAAAATAAAAAAGAAATGATCAAATATTTAAACTAATTACACCTAATCTAATAGCCCTATCAAAATAAAAAAGCCCCCCCAAATTAATAAAACCCCTAGCCTAAACTAAGGGCCTTTTGCGGGGCATTGCCCCAAAAATAACAGCTCTTTTACCTGGCAAATAAAAATACAAACAACCCCCCAACACTAAAACCCATCACCCACACAACCAACCCCCCAAATAAAAAACCTAAGCTACCCATTGCCCTGAAAAGGGCATTTGGATGGGCATTGCCCTTAAAAGGGCATTCAGCTCTTTTACATTGCCCAAACCCTAAGCTAAAAATAAAACCCACCCAATAAACCCTTAATAAAACCTAACACTAACCCCCCGAAGATCCACTTACAGTTTTGGAAGACCGGACATCCATCCTCATCCAGCCGGGAGAAGTCTTCTTCCAAGCGGCAAGAAGTCCTCAACGAAGTCAGGAGAAGTCTTCATCAAAGCGGCAAGAAGTCGTCCTCCAGGCGGGCAGAAGTCTTCATCCAGACGGCATCTTCTATCTTCATCCTTCCGGCGTGGAGCGGGTCCATCTTCAAGACATCCGGCGCGGAGCATCCTCTTCATATGGTCCCAGCCGTACACTGAAGGTTCCCTTTAAGGGACGGCATCCCTTGAATTCTGATTGGCTGATAGAATTCTATCAGCCAATCGGAATTAAAGGGAAAAAAATCCTGATGGCTGATGCAATCAGCCAATAGGATTGAGCTTCAATCCTATTGGCTGACCCAATCAGCCAATGGGATTGAGCTTGCATTCTATTGGCTGTTCCAATCAGCCAATAGAATGCAAGCTCAATCCTATTGTGTGATATAAAATGTTATTCATATTTCTTTCACATAGGAGGTAAGAGTCCACAATCTATTACTCTTGGGAATTACTCTTCTCTACCAATAGGTAGGTGGAGGTGGTTGAAGATTGAAAATGTGCATTTGATTATTCAGAGAGAGAGGGATTTTCAGTCTATATTGAGGCCTGGTTTCCCCTCAGAGTACACGGCTTGTCAGAGGGATTTTCCAGTACATTTGCAGGAACAGGGGTTTTCAGATTTTATTCAAATCTCTACATTGTTCCAAAGAAGGAAGGTACTTTCAGACCAGATCTAGATCTAAAAGCTCTGAACAGGTTTGTAAGGATTCCATCTTTCAGAATGGAAACTATTTGGACTATTCTGCCTTTTGTTCAGCAAGGTCAGTTTATGTCCACAATAGATTTAAAGAGATGATTACCTTTATGTTCCTATTCACAGAGATCATTTCCAGTTTCTGAGGTTTGCTTTTCTGGACAGACATTTTCAATTTGTTGCTCTACCATATTTGTGAAAATATTCACAAAGGTTATGGGTGCCCTTGTGTTTGTCATCAGGTCTCAGAGTGTTGCAGCGTTTCCATACCTGGACGATATCTTGGTTCAAGATCCATCTTTTCCTTTAGAAGAATCTCAAACAAACCGACTATTGTTGTTTCTTCAACAGTATGGTTGGAGGATCAATTTTCCCAAAGAGTTTTTTGGTTCCTCAGACAAAGGTAACTTTCTTGGGTTTACAAATAGATTTAGTATCCATGAGTCTTTCTCTAAGAGAGCAGAGAAGATCAAAATTGGTGTCAGCTTGTGTGAACCTTCAGTCTCTCTTGTTTCCTTCAGTGGCTCTGTGTATTGAAGTCCTAAGCCTCAGATGCAATTCCATATGTCCAATTTCACTAGAAGCATCTTCAGCTTTGTATGCTGTGTCATTGGTGCAGGGATTATACTCAGCTGTTCCAAATTATATTTTTGGATCCCAGTACAAGCCAGTTGGCAGGATCATCAGTTTATCATTGAGGGGGCTTCTTTTGCTCATCCTAACTGGACTATGACCATTACAGATGCAAGTCCCTCAGGTTGGGGAGCTGTTTGGGGGTCTCTAACAGCACAAGGAGTTTAAGGTCCTCGGGAGGTGACTAGGTAGTTAGTAAATAGTAAATAACTATTTAATAACTAGTCTACCTAGTTAAAATAAATACAAACTTACCTGTGAAATAAAAATAAAACATAAGCTAGATACAATATAACTATTAGTTATATTGTAGCTAGCTTAGCATTCATTTTACAGGTAAGTGTGTATTTAGTTTTAAATAGGAATAATTTAGGTAATAATTGTAGTTTTTATTTGGAATTATTTTAATTAGGTTAAAGTTAGTGGGTTTTAGGGTTAGGGTTACGTTAGGGTTAGACTTAGGGTTAGGTTTAGGGGTTAATAACTTTAGTATAGTGGTGGCGACATTGGGGGCAGCAGATTAGGGGTTAATAAGTGTAGTAAGGTGGCGGCGATTTTGGGGGCAGCAGATTAGGGGTTAATAACAGTAATGTAGGTTGCGGCGATGTTAGGGACAGCAGATTAGGGGTTAATAAGTGTATGTAGGTGGCGACGACATTGAGGGCAGCAGATTAGGGGTTAATATGTTTATTATAGTGACGGCGATGTCCAGAGCGGCAGATTAGGGGTTAATAATTTTATTATAGTGTTTGCGATGCGGGAGGCCCTCGGTTTAGGGGTTAATAGGTAGTTTATGGGTGTTAGTGTACTTTGTAACACTTTAATTATGAGTTTTATGGTACAGCTCTGTAACGTCAAACTCATAACTACTGACTTTCAGGTGGCGGTACAGATCTTGTAGTTATAGGCTGTACCGCTCACTTTTTGGCCGGACAGGCAAACTCGTATATGGAAGTCCCATTGAAAAAAGGACTTTTTGAAAGGTGCGGTAGTTACGTTGCATGACGGCCAAAAAGGTGTGCGGTACAGCTGTACCTACAAGACTCGTAATAGCAGTGATAGTGAAAAAGCATCATTATGAGCCATAACAATGCTTTTTCACTCATAACGCACAACTTGTAATCTAGCTGATTGTTAGTTGCGATGCGGGGGGATGGCGGATTAGGGGTTAATAGTTTAAATAGGTAGATTGCGTTATGGGGGAATGGCAGTTTAGGGGTTAATAACTTTTATAGATACTTTTCAATATGGGGTTGATGGATTAGGGGTTAATACATTTATTAATCATTGCAGATTTTTGATATGCTGGGGCCTACCTGAACAAGAGCGAGATTGCCGTTAGCGATCCTTTAAAGAAACATCACAGTAGCCCTCGTCTGATCTCGAGTAGACAAGAGATCCAACTACCGCTACATAACCGCAATGCCAAGCGGTTAGAAGATAAAGCCACATACCAGTCCCATGACCTGAACGAGCCCTCATCTCACATTGGCGCCATGAACGTCCTTGAAGTGCCATCTTGCATAGTAAGCAAACTTTTAATTCAGCTTAAAATAGCTTCAGAGTGGTATATTACTAAACTCATCTAATGACTTAAAATGCCATCCAAGCATCACAAAGAACTTTAGGGGCATAAAACATGATTCAAGAGACATAAGTAAGGCATAAACTCTCCTATATAAACATAAGCCACACGCTCTCTAGCACAAGTGAGTACCATTTTAATAACCCATACCTATGGGTGTAAGGCTTATTATACTCTCTGAACACATGCATCTATATAGCATGAATCCTCACTCAAATTTTTAACATAGGGACATGTTTTGAAAAGCAAGGGGATAAGCACAACCTTTTAGAAGCATCATTAACAATCCATATTTTTTGTCTTACTGGCCTGTGTTAAAGAGATGCACTACTTGAACAGTGACACCGTTACAAACCTTATCGTTGCCTGCACAAGAATAAAATACACTACAACATACTGCAGAGAAACAAAAAGACAATAACATGGCTTCTAAACAAAAAGTTAAAGGAGATAAAAACACTAAACAAGTAGCCCAAACATCTACCCTCACTACATTCTTTACCAATCAAGAACAGAAAGACACAGAAAATCCACAATTTTAAAATGAGGATATCTCTAACCAACAACTTTCTACAGCTGCTATACCTTCCTCTCAAGAGCAATTAACACAAATTGAAACTGTGATTGAAAAACTCTCTTTTAAGTCGGACATAGCAGATCTTAAAACCTTCATCAAATCAGAGTTATCTGCAGTACGAAAGGAAATTAATGACCTTAACTCAAGGATTGAGGATTTGGAAAAGGGACAAGCAACTTTAAACACAATGGTCTCCTCATCAGAAGCCTGTCTTGCACAACACGCCTCTACTATTCTATCTTTACAAGATAAGGTGGAAGACCTTGAAAATAGAGGTAGATGAAACAACTTGAGAATTAGAGGAATACAGGAAGAGATTACCCCAGACAAGCTTCTGTCATATCTGATTGACATGTTCAATTCTTTAACTCAATCCACTCAGTTTTCTGAAATTTCTATTGAAAGGGCACATAGAGCCCATAGACCTAAGCCCAATCCATCTGCTCCGCCGAGAGACATAATAGTTCGACTATTACACTACAGAGATAAAGATTCCATTTTGATAGCTGCGAGAACCTCTCAAACCTCTCAAACCCTCAAACACTAGGAACATGAGCACCAAATATACCAAGACCTTTGCCCTGCAACAATAGAGAAAAGAAAGGAAGTAATTCATGACAACGGTCTTACAAGATAAGAAGATCAAATATAGATGGGGCTTCCCTTTCAGTATACTATCTCACTGTGACACGCAGGGAAACAATTTAGATAATGAGTCAAGATCTGAAGAGTCTTTATATATAAACATCTAAATATTACCTTCTCACCGCCGCAAGATGATACAGTCAACAGATTCGCCACTGCTCTTGCTGATCCACCCTGGCAGCCCAAAACCCAAAGACCTCAATGGTCCACAGTACAGAAGAAGAGGAAACAATTATTTTCTACCACAACAGGTTCAACATGAGACTTCTTCTGGAAACGACTCCTTATATCAACTAAGACTGCTTTATATAGCAGAAGCTGTCTTAGAGTATATTTACAATCGACTTACTTTATGTTATTTCTTGTTCACCTCATGCTTTTGAGTTGTGGGTAAAAGTTTATGCTTAAGGAGATAAAGTTATACAGTCAGAATATTCATCCTTTAATGACTCCTTAGCAAGATCATATAGACTCAAGAGGTATGACAATGGACAGACATATGGTTAATACCACACATCTTGAATAGAATCCCATATGGACATCTACCACTAATATATAACTTTTGTTCTTTAAAGCAGTAGCATCTCTCTTTAGATAAATGTAAACGGTAAAACCGATTTCACTGTTGAGATGGGAATTTATAGTTATTAATGTTTAGTGATTAAATCTGAGTACTTTGTTCTTGCACATTTCTCACTAGCCCGTTAGCTAGCCATTAGGCCTCGTAACCCAGGTCATCCTTTCCCTAACTTCTGGTAGGGAAATCTCTCCACATTAACTGGAGGCATTCTTACCCCTTAAGGACCAACGACGTACAGGGTACGTCCTACAAAAAAATATTGTTAACGACCAAGGACGTACCCTGTATGTCGTTGGTCTTTGAAAGCGGTGGAAGCGATCCTGATCACTTCCAGCTGCTTTCATGTTATTGCAGTGATGCCTCGATATCGAGACATCCTGCAATAACATTTCTTAGCCACCCGATGCAGAGAGACACTCTGTGGCCCTCTCTGCATCGGCCATCGATGGCCGTGATCGTTGGTTGGTTGGGAGGCAGGTGAGCAGCCATTGATGTTAGGCTGCAAGTCAGAGGGGGAGGGATCTTTACCGGGACCGCCGGGGGTGCGCACGGATGCCGCGCACGGTCAGGTTGGCGGGCGCGTGCACGGGGGCGGGAGCGGGTGGGAATCTACACTATAGAACAAAAAAAGAATTCATACGGTGGGGGAAAGTATAGGGAAGGGTGGGAATTTTTGCCTAAGGGATCTGGGAGGGGGTGGGGGGTTTGGATATTGAGGGGGCAGCTACACTTCAGAAATGTTTTAATTTATTTAAAAAAATAGTATGTTTATGGCAAACTGGGTACTGGCAGACACAGCTACCAGTACCCAAGATGGCGCACAATAAGATAGAGGGGAAGGGTTATAGAGCTGTTTGGGGGGGGGTCAGGGAGGTTGGGGGCTATGAGGGGATCCAACACAGCAGAATTATGTTTTTTTAACAAACAAAACAAAAAAAATCCCCAAAAGCTTTTATTTTAGTACTGGCAGACTTTCTGCCAGTACTTAAGATGGCGGGGACAATTGTGGGGTGGAGGAGGGAAGAGAGCTGTTTGGGAGGGATCAGGGAGTTTGATGTGTCAGGTGGGAGGCTGATCTCTACACTAATGCTAAAATTAACCCTGCAAGTTCCCTAAAAGCTACCTAATTAACCCCTTCACTGCTAGACATAATACACGTGTGATGCGCAGCGGCCTTCTAATTACCAAAAAGCAACACCAAAGCCATATATGTCTGCTATTTCTGAACAAAGGGGATCCCAGAGAAGCATTTACAACCATTTTTGCCATAATTGCACAAGCTGTTTGTAAATAATTTCAGTGAGAAACCTAAAATTTGTTAAAAAGTTTGTGAAAAGTGAACGATTTTTTTTATTTGATCGCATTTGGCGGTGAAATGGTGGCATGAAATATACCAAAATGGGCCTAGATCAATACTTTGGGTTATCTTCTACACTACACTAAAGCTAAAATTAACCCCTACAAGCTCCCTACAAGCTCCCTAATTAACCCC